>NW_023996670.1:0-35577 GCF_015586225.1 Lucilia sericata | reverse complement strand
AAAACAATGCAGTTCCACCATGGATTTAGGGTTGTAATTTATCCACCTAGATATTTTAATTTGTTCTAGACATTTTAAAGTACCTTTATATTTTAGCCATGTATTCCTAATATTGTGGAACCTCAGAATCCGCCAACCTAATGGGGAAAAGTCTTGCGGACTCGGAGAGAATAATACGCTTGTAACTTTTTTTTAATTATTTGGTGAATTTACTCTAAATGTGAAGGTATCAGTTATCGGTATCCATTGAATTCCTAACGTTTTAAACACATTATCATGGTCAAAATAAGGAAGTTGACTTTTCCTTGTATTCCTCAGGTATTTGAACTAAAAGATCTGGACAATTAGAAACCCATTTTCTAAGTTTAAAACCTCCATTCTCAAGTAAAGTGCATAAATTTTTCTGTATAGAAATTGCTTCTTCCAATGTATCAGAACCAGATATTATATCATCGACGTAGGAGTCGCAAGCTAGAATTTTAGACTCAATAGGAAACGAAGAGCAGTCTTCTGATAGTTTTCGAAGAACCCTTATTGATAAGTAGGGAGCTGGTGTAGTTCCGTAGGTAACGGTATTCAACTCGTAAACTGAGATTTCTTCATTAGGGTTAAAACGCCATAAAATCTGTTGAAACCGTCTATGTTCTTGACATACCTCAATTTGTCGGAACATTTTCTCTATGTCCGCACAAAATCCTATCCTATGACGTCTCCATCTATTAATAATCTGCGGCAAATCGTTTTGCAAAGCGGGTCCGGAACAAAGTTGGTCATTAAGGGAGCTACAACCGGCTAAATGGCTGCTGCCATCGAAAACCACTCGCAATGGTTGTTGTGCTCTCTTCTTTTAATACACCATGATGTGGTAACATGAAACCATTTTCAGGAACATTATCTGGATAACTGCCTACCCTACTCATATGGCACAACGACTCGTACTCTCGCATAAACGCCATATATCTCGCAAAATTGTGGCTGACTAGCAAAACGACGTTCTAAATGTAACAATCGATTATAAGCATTGGTGTGGTTGTTATTCAAATCAATATATGTTGAACCATTAACAACAGATTTGAAGGGTAAATTGACGATAAATCGTCCGCTTTCACTACGTTTCGTTGTTTTACAAAAATATTGCTCACATAGTATCTCATCATTTTTAATTCTCTTTTCACCTCAATTCCTCTTGCTCCCAAAAAAGTCTCAAAGTATCATCTAAGTTAACCATATTCACGTTTATACTACAAAATGATCGGTCACTAGTAGGACCCGTGAATACCCAACCAAACAAAGTATCTTGGAAAAACAGGTTTTTAAAGTTGAATGATTTACCAGGTATTACTATCGAGCTTAAAATATCTGAGCCCAGAATGATATCAATTTCATCAGATTGATCAAACTTGGGATCAGCTAATGATTCTACAATACTATCAGGTATCGAAACTTTTCCAAGGGAAGTACTAGGCGTATAACTTGTTAATTTACGTAAAACAAGAGCCGGGCAAGAAATTATCGGTTTACATACTGTCGACCAAATATCAAGAAGAACCCATGACTTAGAACTATCAATCTAGTTTCACCACACCCTGTACGACACAATCTGATCTGTGTCTCTTAAGACGTAAAAGCTGACTGCCCTTTCAGTCATACTGTACCCTGTGAACCAGGATCTAAAAGTGCCCTGAATGGAAATTTACCATTTTCAGAATTCACAATTAAGCGAATAGTGGAAAGAACCACGTTTCCAAACAAATAAACATTGTTGGAAGAAACTTGAACATTCGAATAAGTAGTATTGTCCACATTCTTGGGAATACCATCCGAGTATGGAGTCATAGAACTGTCTGAGTTATCCTGATGTAAAATGGTATGATGAGGCTGTTTACATATATACAACATAGATAGTAGAGGTACAGTTACTGTGATGTGACCCACTGTAAGGCAATTACGACAAATATTATTATTAGAAACAAATTCCTCCTTTGATTTTGCTGGAAATGCAATAAATTTGTAACATTTCGATAAAGCATGAGTCTTTTTAAAGATCTACAAAGTGAACACAAAACATGATGTTTTTGTGTAACTTGATTTGTATGAAAAACTGTCTTTTTAGACTTTGAATGATTTCCCTTTGGGAAACTATAGTTTTATTTGAAGAAGGTATGTCTTCATGTAAGATTCGAGAGTTCTAAAGGTTCTCTCAAGAAACTGAACATTTCCCCAATGCGCACAGTGGGGCAGAATGGAAATTTTTTGGAAATAAATCTGGCATTTCTAAACGGCTGATCCGATCGGGATAAAATTTGGCGTGAGCGTAGCCAAGGAGTATTCGAGTTTAAGTTTTGAAGATGAACCCTGCAGATGCCCCAGGGACGGCGCTGTGGCGGCTCAAAGTAGGGTACCTACGATATTTTTTTCTCGTGCCATTTTTTGTTTTTCACCCAAATACAATTTTGTGAAAGCGCTCGACGAGATCTTGAAAAAACATGCTTGGACATACTACTTATCTCTTATAATATCCGAGTTATAGGCATTTAAAAATTTAGTGATACAAAATTTACCATACCTTGGTCCGCCTTTTTTTGAATACCGGGCGTAATTTTGGACCAAATGGACTCAATTTTTTCTTGTTAGTTAGACAACAAAATTTCCAATAATATACAAAAATTTCAGATCAATATCGTTTACAGATCCAAAAATACGTTTTTTAATTTAAAAATTCAAAAAATTTTAGATTTTTGGCGTTTTTTTGCCAAAAATGTGTCTTAACTCTTTTATTAATAAAATAAAATTTTTTATTAAGAACATATAACAATTTTATAGTTTTCTAAAAGGTATCTTTACGCAGAACGCTTTGGCGTAAAAAACTTGTCCTATTTTTTGAAAATGTTGCCACTGCGTCCTTCCGAATATGACCTATTTTTTATCAAAACTTCAACTTTGGGCGACATGTTCTAAAATCCCAAAGCTGGGATCAGAAAACTGAAAGCAGTTTTGGAAACCTCAATATGTTTTCTATTTACTCCAAAAGTATTTTCCCAGCCCTGAAAGAAATGTGGACCCTATGGGCAAAAAAGTAAAAAATCCCATTTTTGGGATTTTCATTCCTATTTTTGGGAATTGCGGGATGCCCTTTGACCTTTTCAATTTTTTTTTGCATATTCTTATTTGAAATGACAAATTTAACAAGCGTTGAAATTTCATTGAGTTTTGTTCATAAATAAAGATTTTGTCATATATTACATATTTGTTTAATTTCTAAAACTATGATTTATATCAAAATTTTAATAGGATCGCAGATAGCTACAACAATTTAGTCCATATTTATCCCTTAATATCATTTTTTAGTTAGATATGGAATTCTCGACCGACCCTTTACAAAAAATTTCAAGCCAATATCTCAATTACATTCAAAAATATGTTCATTTAAACCTGTGTCCTTTAATTTCATCTTTTTCATATTTTAGTATTAAGTATGACAGAACATATTTAAATCTTATATTTACCTATTTTCTATTTGTTTGCTTATCCTTATAATTGAAAGGTCCTATTATGCTTAAATTTTCAAAAATTTATAACTATTTTTTACCTAAATTTTTTCGACAGATCATTTCGTTCTGTTTCGTTTATGATCATGTAGGTAAAAATATACAGGTAATGATAATTTCGATTCATTCACTAATATCAATGACTGAATTACAGGTTATAGTAATATAGTCCTAAATGTTAATAGGTAGACAATTCGTAATTTTTTACTTTGGAATACCTGTATCGGAAATGACAAGAATTGGTATATAAGTAAACTTCTCAGATTTTAAGTACCATATTTAATAAATCTACAATGAAGATTACATTAAAGTACGAAGAGTTGTGTTCCGTTTTATGGAGTATATCTTCAAAAGGGCCAGAGAATTGAAGACATTTCAAATTATATAAAAACTACATATAGTAGAAAAGTAGACAAAACAGGCATATCAAAAATTGAAAACTTTTTGATGTAAAAAGTAAGTCTGTGGATGGAAATCAAAGAAATTTCGATTAAAATTTTGTAGTTGGATGGAAACTACTACGGAAATCTCAACTTACAACACATCAACAGGAGCGCCTTGCAAGTCATACGAAGACTTATGTTCAAGGTAAAAAAAAGAGGGTCACACAAAAACTTTTTTCAATCTCAAATGAGGAAATTGCTGATACATTTAACGAAATGCTGAAAAAGGAAAACCAACCTATGGATGTCGTACATATTGCAACTATTCTTCCTAATGCATCACCAAAACGACTTAAGCGAATTGTGGAAAGTATACCAACTCCAACATCATAATCAAATTTTTTTTCCAAGAAGAATTTAAAGTTCAGATGGGATTAAACATCGACAAACCACTTTCAAGTTGCGGTAGTACAAATGACGGTAATACGGCGAGAAGGTTTTTTCGTGATTTTGAAATTACTTCAAAAATAACTGGAATCGACAAGGAGTTGCTTCGAAGAGTTAAACTATTTTAATGGCACTGAATAGTAAACATAAAATTAATGAAATCGATTTGGGGAATACACATCTGAAATTTCTAAATTACTTGTATCTCTGTATCCATGGAGGGAACTAACACCAACAGTACACAAAGTATTGTGTCATGGTCAAATAATAATTGAATCGAATATTCTTCCACTTGGAGAGTTAACAGAAGAAGCCCAGGAAGCGAGGAATCGAGATTTTAAGCATGTTCAACTATTCAGCTCAAGAAAATGCTCCAGGCAATCACAGAATGAAGATATTTTTAATAGTTTTTCTATCTTCTGATCCTGTTCTTTCAACTATGCGAAAAAGATGGATTTGTTATGAAACTCTATCATCTCAAAACAAGGAAGATTTAAAGGACTTATATTACCTTCTGGATATGTATACCGATATGACAGATTATTTTATAGAAAATAAGTAGTGTTAGGAATTAACTATATAAGTAGGTTGTAAGAATTAATTGTATTATGTTTAAGATAAACAGTTCAAATAAAAAAAGCTATTATACTATGATGATATTGTATTAAATTGTGTTTTATATTTCGGTGGGCGGGAAAGGTAATTTGTGTGGGGTGATTTAGGTGTTGTTGTGCGTGGCTCATAATAAAATTATAATTTTTTTATTTATATACAATATTATAATAAAATAATTAACTAAATAATTTTTAAAAATTGTCCAAATATTTTATTCAACACCAAATGTATGTTCTGTCATACTTAATACTAAATATGAAAAAGATGAAATTAAAGGACACAGGTTTAAATGAACATATTTTTGAATGTAATTGAGATATTGGCTTGAAATTTTTTGTAAAGGGTCGAGAATTTCCATATCTAACTAAAAAATGATATTAAGGGATAAATATGGACTAAATTGTTGTAGCTATCTGCGATCCTATTAAAATTTTGATATAAATCATAGTTTTAGAAATTAAACAAATATGTAATATATGACAAAATCTTTATTTATGAACAAAACTCAATGAAATTTTCAACGCTTGTTAAATTTGTCATTTCAAATAAGAATATGCAAAAAAAAATTGAAAAGGTCAAAGGGCATCCCGCAATTCCCAAAAATAGGAATGAAAATCCCAAAAATGGGATTTTTTACTTTTTTGCCCATAGGGTCCACATTTCTTTCAGGGCTGGGAAAATACTTTTGGAGTAAATAGAAAACATATTGAGGTTTCCAAAACTGCTTTCAGTTTTCTGATCCCAGCTTTGGGATTTTAGAACATGTCGCCCAAAGTTGAAGTTTTGATAAAAAATAGGTCATATTCGGAAGGACGCAGTGGCAACATTTTCAAAAAATAGGACAAGTTTTTTACGCCAAAGCGTTCTGCGTAAAGATACCTTTTAGAAAACTATAAAATTGTTATATGTTCTTAATAAAAATTTTATTTTATTAATAAAAGAGTTAAGACACATTTTTGGCAAAAAAACGCCAAAAATCTAAAATTTTTTGAATTTTTAAATTAAAAAACGTATATTTTTGGATCTGTAAACGATATTGATCTGAAATTTTTTGTATATTATTGGAAATTTTGTTGTCTAACTAACAAGAAAAAATTGAGTCCATTTGGTCCAAAATTACGCCCGGTATTCAAAAAAAGGCGGACCAAGGTATGGTAAATTTTGTATCACTAAATTTTTAAATGCCTATAACTCGGATATTATAAGAGATAAGTAGTATGTCCAAGCATGTTTTTTCAAGATCTCGTCGAGCGCTTTCACAAAATATAAAAATCTTTGTATTTGGGTGAAAAACAAAAAAATGGCACGAGTTTAAAAATTTTACATGTCGTAGGTACCCTACTTTGAGCCGCCACAGCGCCGTCCCTGGGGCATCTGCAGGGTTCATCTTCAAAACTTAAACTCGAATACTCCTTGGCTACGCTCACGCCAAATTTTATCCCGATCGGATCAGCCGTTTAGAAATGCCAGATTTATTTCCAAAAAATTTCCATTCTGTCCCACTGTGCAATGCTGGGTACCGCTGTAGATGATTTTAAAGAATGTTCCAATCCCTACGCGTTAATAAATCCAGCTTCTGTCCAATTATGGTAATCAAAAGTGGATCCCATGTAGAAGTATCAAGCCTAAATTTTTAGTGAACTAATACACCTAGTAGTATCAAGAAGTGTTTTTACAGATTGAAAAGTTCCATCTGATTTTGGTATGTTCAAAAATTTCCTAACCAAGGCATCTACGATGACACGTTCATTATGATATCTCGATGTCAAGGTGGACCATGCAAGATCATAATTGGCTTCCGTAGCAGATATGGGCTTAATTAAGTTAGCAGCTTCTCCCGAAAGAGTGCCTTTTAAATAATAAACTTTGAACTTTAGAAAGATAATTATTATGTAATCGCCGGAGAATTTTGGTAAAGATATCTTAGGTTAATTTTGCATCTACGCTAACAGATGTGCCGCATGATTAGAAGGAAATGCAAATGTGCTAGTATAAGCAGGCGAATGGTCTGTCTGTTCAGGAAGAAATCAAAATTGCTCCTTTAACAAGTTAGAGTGCTATATTCGGCTATGCCGAATCTTAAATACCCTCCACCAGCTACTTTTTATTGAACCCATCTAACTATCTAATTTTTAGATAACTTGCCAAAATTTTGTCGAACTAATTTTGATTAGGTCCAAAAAAATGCATATTAATACGCCAGTTCGAAACATTTTAATAGAATGATGTAGCTATACACAGAATATGGGAGTTGTGACCAATTATGGACTGATCAAGAAACAATTTAGTATAATGATTTTATGCAGAAAAAGATCAAATCTAATTCTACTTCAATAGCTTTATAATCAATGAAATATGTGAGTTTAGGTGACTTTAGGAAGTGGACTTTATATAGGAGCTATGAGCAATTAAGGGCAGAGTGATTCATATGTGCACAAATCATATTTTATCAAGATATCTTTATTTGATAATTAAATATGTGCGTTTAAGGGATTTTTGAAGTAGACCTATTTGAATTTTCTCAAATTAACTTTATTTGACAATGAAATATGTGTGTTTAAGTGACTCTCAGAAGTGGACCTTATATGGAAGCTATGACCAATAATGGACCGACCCGAGAAAAAAGTGGTAGAATGATTTATGTACACAAAACTTATTCAAGTCGAATTTTACCCCTATAGCTTTAGAATTCAATGAAATATATGCGTATAAGTGATTTTCGGAAGTGGACCTTATAAAGGAACTATGACCAATTATGGGCCTATTCGGGAAACATTTCGCAGAGTAATTCATATTTGGACAAAACATGTTTGTGTCGAATTTTATCAAGATAGCTTTATTTGATAATGAAGTATGTGCTTTTAAGTGATTTTCGTAAGTGGACCTTATATGGGAGTTATGACCAATAATAGACCGATCCGTAAAAAATTTTGTAAAATGATTTGTACGTACACAAAACATATTCAAGTCGAATTTTATCCCGATAGCTTTAGAATTCAATGAAATATATGCGTTTAAGTGATTTTCGGAAGTGGACCTTATATGGGAGCTATGACCAATTATGGGCCTATCCAGAAAAAATTTCGTAGAGTGATTCATGTTTAGGCAAAACATATTTGTGTCGAATTTTATCAAGATAGCTTTACTTGACATTGAAATATGTGCTTTTAAGTGATTTTCGGAAGTGGGCCTTATATGGGATCTATGACCAATTATGGACCGATCAGTAAAAAATTTTGTAGAATGATTTGTATGTATACAAAACAGATTTGTGTCTAATTTTATCCCGATAGCTTTATAATTCAATGAAATATATGCGTTTAAGTGATTTTCGGAAGTGAACCTTATATGGGAGCTATGACCAATTATGGACATATTCGGAAAAAATTTCGTAGAGTGATTTATATTTCGACTAAACATATTTGTGTCGAATTTCATCAAAATAGCTTTAGTTGACAATGAAAATAGCTTTTAAATGATTTTCGGAAGTGGGCCTTATATGGGAGCTATGACCAATAATGGACCGATCCGTAAAAAATTTGGTAGAATGATTTGTATGTACACAAAACATATCCAACTCGAATTTTATCACAATATCTTTATTCATCAATGAAATATATGCGTTTAGGTGATTTTCGGAAGTGGACCTTATATGGGAGCTATGACCAATTGTGGACCGACTGAGATCTGCGTTGACAGTATAATTTCTGTTTTATATATTTACACGTACAAAATTTCGTGTTGATACCGATATATTTGAGGGAGTTATTAACGATAAACTAATTTCCGGGAATATATAACTTTGTATGGGGGCTATGGGAAATATTGGATCGATTGTAAAGATTTTGAATATAATTGATCACTACCCTGAAAAAATAATGTGTGACAAAATTCATCGAAATATCTTTGGTAGTTTCTGAGAAAACTTCAAAAGAATTATGAAAAAAACGTAATTTTTTTCGAGGTAGTCTGAAACTTTTACTCATAACTTTTTACGATGTGAACTGATTTTGCTCATTTTCAATACCAAACTGCTTAGGATAATAATAAATATTTTGGGTGAATTTGGTTTATTTCCTTTGCTTAGTTTTAACGTGAGCGTGTTTTACACAGACAGACAGACAGACAGACAGACAGACAGACGGACAGACGGACATAGCTAAATCGACTCAGAATTTGATAAGGACCCAGAATATATATACTTTGTTGGGTCTTAGATGAATATTTCTTGGTGTTACACACGGAACGACAAACTTATATATACCCTCTATCACCACTGATGGTGGTGGAGGGTATAAAAAGCAAAAACAAGTCAGAGAACGTATAATAAGTGTCCGTCTTGGATATACGGAACATCACGAGAAGTTTCGCGAATAATATCTAAAATCTTCTCATGTTTTTCCTTAAAATGTCGATTTAGATCATCTACTTCCTGAGAAGACTAGTTAGATAACACCTAGTCTTTTCGACTTTCGACAAGAATCGCAATATGCAGTTCGGTCAGTTGTCTTAAATAACCACGTTGCCTGTCTATTCCAAACTAGTCATATTGTTAACCCAATGTCCAATTATTATAGATATATCAAAGAAAATGTCTAAATTATTCAAACAAGAATGGGAAATAATGCTTGAAATAAGCTAATAATCGTGCAATTTTAAATTTTACTTATATCGATTGCGAATAAATTTGAAATTATATATTTTAAAATATAACAAGTTAGAGTGCTATATTCGGCTATGCCGAATCTTAAATACCCTCCACCAGCTACTTTTTATTGAAACCCATCTAACTATCTAATTTTTAGATAACTTGCCAAAATTTTTGTCGAACTAATTTTGATTAGGTCCAAAAAAATGTATATTAATACGCCAGTTCGAAAACATTTTAATAGAATGATGTAGCTATACACAGAATATGGGAGTTGTGACCAATTATGGACTGATCAAGAAACAATTTAGTATAATGTTTTTATGCAGAAAAAGATCAAATCTAATTCTACTTCAATAGCTTTATTAATCAATGAAATATGTGAGTTTAGGTGACTTTAGGAAGTGGACTTTTATAGGAGCTATGAGCAATTAAGGGCAGAGTGATTCATCTGTGCACAAATCATATTTTATCAAGATATCTTTATTTGATAATTAAATATGTGCGGTTAAGGGATTTTTTGAAGTAGACCTATTTGAATTTCTCAAATTTAACTTTATTTGACAATGAAATATGTGTGTTTAAGTGACTCTCAGAAGTGGACCTTATATGGAAGCTATGACCAATAATGGACCGACCGAGAAAAAAGTGGTAGAATGATTTATATGTACACAAAACTTATTCAAGTCGAATTTTACCCCTATAGCTTTAGAATTCAATGAAATATATGCGTATAAGTGATTTTCGGAAGTGGACCTATAAAGGAACTATGACCAATTATGGGCCCTATTCGGGAAACATTTCACAGAGTAATTCATATTTGGACAAAACATGTTTGTGTCGAATTTTATCAAGATAGCTTTATTTGATAATGAAGTATGTGCTTTTAAGTGATTTTCGTAAGTGGACCTTATATGGGAGTTTGACCAATAATAGACCGATCCGTAAAAAATTTTGTAAAATGATTTGTACGTACACAAAACATATTCAAGTCGAATTTTATCCCGATAGCTTTAGAATTCAATGAAATATATGCGTTTAAGTGATTTTCGGAAGTGGACCTTATATGGGAGCTATGACCAATTATGGGCCTATCCAGAAAAAAATTTCGTAGAGTGATTCATGTTTAGGCAAAACATATTTGTGTCGAATTTTATCAAGATAGCTTTACTTGACATTGAATATGTGATTTTAAGTGATTTTCGGAAGTGGGCCTTATATGGGATCTATGACCAATTATGGACCGATCAGTAAAAAATTTTGTAGGATGATTTGTATGTATACAAAACAGATTTGTGTCTAATTTTATCCCGATAGCTTTATAATTCAATGAAATATATGCGTATAAGTGATTTTCGGAAGTGGACCTTATAAAGGAACTATGACCAATTATGGGCCTATTCGGGAAACATTTCACAGAGTAATCATATTTGGACAAAACATGTTTGTGTCGAATTTTATCAAGATAGCTTTATTTGATAATGAAAGTATGTGCTTTTAAGTGATTTTCGTAAGTGGATCTATATGGGAGTTATGACCAATAATAGACCGATCCGTAAAAAATTTTGGAAAATGATTTGTACGTACACCAAAACATACTCAAGTCGAATGTTATCCCGATAGCTTTAGAATTCAATGAAATATATGCGTTTAAGTGATTTTCGGAAGTGGACCTTATATGGGAGCTATGACCAATTATGGCCTATCCAGAAAAAATTTCGTAGAGTGATTCATGTTTAGGCAAAACATATTTGTGTCGAATTTTATCAAGATAGCTTTACTTGACATTGAAATATGTGCTTTTAAGTGATTTCGGTAGTGGGCCTTATATGGGATCTATGACCAATTATGGACCGATCAGTAAAAAATTTTGTAGGATGATTTGTATGTATACAAAACAGATTTGTGTCTAATTTTTATCCCGATAGCTTTATAATTCAATGAAATATATGCGTTTAAGTGATTTTCGGAAGTGAACCTTATATGGGAGCTATGACCAATTATGGACATATTCGGAAAAAAATTTCGTAGAGTGATTTATATTTCGACTAAACATATTTGTGTCGAATTTCATCAAAATAGCTTTAGTTGACAATGAAATATGAGCTTTAAATGATTTTCGGAAGTGGGCCTTATATGGGAGCTATGACCAATAATGGACCGATCCGTAAATAATTTGGTAGAATGATTTGTATGTACACAAAACATATCCAACTCGAATTTTATCACAATATCTTTATTCATCAATGAAATATATGCGTTTAGGTGATTTTCGGAAGTGGACCTTATATGGGAGCTATGATCAATTGTGGACCGACTGAGATCTGCATTGACAGTATAATTTCTGTTCATATTATAGTTACACGTACAAAATTTCGTGTTGATACCGATATATTTGAGGGAGTTATTAACGATAAACTAATTTCCGGGAATATATAACTTTGTATGGGGGGCTATGGGAAGTATTGGATCGATTGTAAAGATTTGAATATAATTGATCACTACCCTGAAAAAATAATGTGCGACCAAATTCATCGAAATATCTTTGGTAGTTTCTGAGAAAACTTCAAAAGAATTATGAAAAAAATGTAATTTTTTTCGAGGGTAGTCTGAAACTTTTACTCATAACTTTTACGATGTGAACTGATTTGCTAATTTTCAATACCAAACTGCTTAGGATAATAATAAATATTTTGGGTGAATTTGGTTTATTTCCTTTGCTTAGTTTTAACGTGAGCGTGTTTTACACAGACAGACAGACAGACAGACAGACGGACAGACGGACATAGCTAAATCGACTCAGAATTTGATAAGGACCCAGAATATATATACTTTGTTGGGTCTTAGATGAATATTTCTTGGTGTTACACACGGAACGACAAACTTATATATACCCTCTATCACCACTGATGGTGGTGGAGGGTATAAAAACGCAAATTATGCAGATTCTTTGCCTTTGGGATGTTGTGGAGAGGCACCAAATATGGAATTTTTACACTTGTTGGTTCCCAACTTTGATGTTGTACGGTAAGTGAATTAAGTATCGTGGAATTCGAAAAGGCTTTATATCTCCAAATTATAGTCTTATAGTTTATTTGAATTCTTATTCGAATTAAAATTTTATATTAAGGCTTACGAATTTAGCAACGAGTGTTTAACCACAAATTTTCTTTATACAAGGTATACTTTTTTTTAACTATTGTTCTGAACTGGTCAAAAGTTTGCAGGAAAAGAAAGATTTGTCACGATTTTCTTGTCAAAGAAAAGTTTTTTTTTTTCTTTCCACTTAGAAGGTTGGTTAGTTGGCTTAAGTACCGATTACTAATATACCAATTATATTAATCATGGTGAAAAAGCTATTGCATACAGCCTTGCCATTCTAATATTACTACCTTTTGTTTACGTACCATGTGTGAATTATTCAAGTATAATAAATATATTTATTTGCAAATACTTTTTCTAGTGACAGTAAAAAGCATAAAGAATTACTGACATACATTTGATATGAGATCAAATAATAATGAGAAAAAACAAGTTAGAGTGCTAAATTCGGCTGAGCCGAATCTTAAATACCCTCCACCAGCTACTTTTATATTAATACTTTTCTAATTGATGAAATATTTGTAGAAATAAGTTTTCTCATGTCTTAAATAGAAAAATCAAAAGATTTAAACACCTTAAATCTATTACAATTCCATGATTTATTGAACATTACAAACGCAATTTTCTTTATATTTTTATAGCGCTTAGCGATATTTAGTAATTTGCATGTATGCATGTGTGTGAAAATTAAAGGATTTTCAAAATACATACAGTGTCTCTCATAAGTATTCGAATTTAATGTATTATGAAAACAGACATCATTTTATAATAGATTTTGTGGGAAAATAAATAAATTAATTTATTATGTTGTCCAGACAGTCCTTAAATTTTATACCACATTTTAGAAATTAAAAAAAAAAATAATTTACTTAAACTAATTTAACTTTTTTTAAAAAAAGTGCAAAAAATAGCTTCACAAAATTATTCGAATTTTTTGTGTAAATCATATTTAGATTAGCATTGTGAAGTAAAAATAAATAATTAAAATGAAATTAATGTTTTGTATAGTAGCCTTTGTTTTTAAAAACAACTTCCAAGCGTCGTGGGACCGTTTCTACCAATTTATGGAATAGTTCTGGCGTTATTATGTCCCATTCTTCATGCAAAGCAACCGTATGGTGGTTTTAGAGGATAATGAGTGATTTAAAAGTTGTTCTTGTAAATATAACCACAAATTTTCAATGGAGTTTAAGTCCAGACATTAACTCCATTGAAAATTTGGTGAAAGAAGATACTTAGTGTTGTAAATGATCAACATTTTCACGTACCAGGTCGTGTATTTTGGATCGTTTTTCTGTTGAAAAATAAATTGAATGGGTTGTAGACCCATTTTCTTGGTACTAGCATGCAAATTCTACTCTAAAATTGACAAGTGGACCTTCTAGTCTATAATTACAATAATAAATTTTAGCAGTCCAACACCGTGGACGGACACAGAACCCCAAAATATGGCAGAGCAACTTGGGTCCTTTACAGTTGGTTTTAAGTTAGATAATTCCAAGGCATCTCCAAGCTTTCTCCATATCATTTGACGACCATCTGAGCCAAAAATATTATATTTGTTCTAATCGTCGAAGATAACTTCCTTCCAGAATGCAATATTCTTACTTATGATTGTATTTGCGGAGTCAAGACACTTAACATCGATTAACTTCGATATGAGCGGTTTCCACCTTAGTACTTGACCATGCAAATTATTGCTCCCTAGTACTTTGCGCACAATTTCGACACTAATTTTTATTCACAGGACTGTCATGAGTTCGTTGTTAATTTTTGGAGCTGATAGATGAAGGTTCCTTCGGTATTTCCTCAGTATTTCTCTGTCGTCTTGTATTGACAGCAGTTTTGGACGACTTGATAATGGTAAATACTCGATGGAATTCTTTGTTTCATGCGTGTAATGACAAAATATATTGTCGATGGGAATCTATCAACCATTTCCTATATGTATTTAATTGATCGGCCTTGATTATACAGATATAAATTAATTTTTAATTTGAATTGATCAACTCTTTTTCTTTGAACATTTTAAGCGCTTACACAGGAAGGATTTACAACATAATTATTCAAATTTCCAAAAAATATAATGTTAAATATTCCATATAACCACTACCTGCATAATGGGTTAATTAATGGGCAAAAAAACACGTGTTCAAGGATTCTAAAAAAGTTATTAGAAAAAATTCGAATATTTTTGCGCAGTACCTGAAATGACCCTTTTTGAGTTTTTTCCATTTTCTTGGAAACCATTAATGAGTTTTTATTACTTTTTTCTTGTATTTCGTAGAAATAATATAAATTAATAAAATTTCATTAAAAAAATTTAAATACTATTATTATTTTTAAAGTAACATCATAAAATAACACAGTAATTCATAAAAAATAATACATTCGAATATTTATGTGAGACACTGTATATATAATCTACACATTTTGATAATGCAACTAGTTAAATACGGTTAAAGTGCTTTCAGGGGCAGGACCTAGATATGACCAATTACAGTCCGATCGTAAAAAATTCTTTAAGCTAAATTTCTGTACATAAAAGCTATATTTCAGTAAAATTTTATATCTATATCGTAATTTAGTAATAAGTAATGTGTGTTTAAGTAATTTTCGGAAGGGAACCTTGTATGGGACCGACCGCACCCATGTTATGAGCCGATCGTGAGAAATCTTGAAATAGAATTTTTGTATACAAAACTAATATTTGTGGCAAATTTTGTATCAATAGCTTTATTTGGTGATGAGTAATGTGCGTTTAAGAGATTTTCGTAAAAGGACCTTGTATGAGAGCTATGACGAATTATATATAAAAACAAAATTTCAAAATTCTGTATTTATATCATTATTTGGCAATGAATATTGTGCATTTAAGTGATTTTCTGGAGTGGACCTAGTATGAGAGCTATGACCAAATATGGACCAATCGTAAAACAATTTTATAGTGTAATTTATGTATATAAGAGCAATAATTTTGCTAAATGTATGATATCAATATTTGGTAATGAATTATGTGCGTTTAAGTGATTTTCGGGAGGAAACCTTGTATGGGAGCTATGACCAAGGTTTTTAAATAAACTTTTATGTGTACAAAAATAGTATGTTATGTGCCTTTAAGTGTTTTCTGAAAGGCACCTTGTATAGTAGCTATGATCAATTATGGACCGATAGGAAAACAATTTCACAGTAATATTTCTCTGTATATGAGCAATACTTCTGCCAAACTTTATAGTTAGTAATGAGTTATGAGCGTTTAAGTGATTTTCGGGAGAGGACCTTGTATGGCAGCTATGACAAATTATGGACCGATCGGAAAAAAATTTCACAGTAATATTTCCGCGCATATGTGCAATACTTGTACCAAATTTTATATGGATATCTTAATTAAGTAATGAGTTATGAGCGTTTAAGTGATTTTCGGGAGGGGACCTTGTATGGGAGCTATGACCAATTATATACCGATTGGAAAAAACTTTCACAGTAATATTTCTATACATATGGGCAATACTTATACCAAATTTTGTATGGATATCTTAATTCAGTAATGAGTTATGCGCGTTTAAGTGATTTTCGGGAGGGGACCTTGTATGGGAGCTATGACCAATTTTGAACCGATCCAAAAAAATTTTCACAGTAATATTTCTATGCATGTGGGCAATTCTTATACCAAATTTTATATGGATATCTTAATTAAGTAATGATTTATGCGCGTTTAAGTAATTTTCGGGATGGGACCTTGTATGGGAGCTATGACCAATTATGGACCGATCGGAAAAAACTTTCACGGTAATATTTATATGCATATGGGCAATACTTATACCAAATTTTATATGGATATCTTAATTTAGTAATGAGTTATGAGCGTTTAAGTCATTTTCGGAAGGGGACCTTGTATGGGAGCTATGTCCAATTATGGACCGATCCAGAAAATTTTTCTCTGAAAGAATTCTATTGACATAGGATTTTAATTTGTAAAATTTTGTGAAGATATCGACATTGTGATGGAAGTTATTAACGAAAAACCCATTTTCCGGGAATATGTACTTTTGTATGGGAGGTATATGAAATTGTGGACCGATTCTGGCAATTTTCTGCACGGATCAAGATCTTGTGTAGAAACGAATGTGTGGTGATTTTCATGGAATTATCTTGCATAGTTTTGGAGAAAATTACATTAGAATGTGTAAAAAATGCTTATTTTTTTCGAGGTTGTTTTAAATTTTGATTCATAACTTTTCCCGATGTGAATCGATTTTGCTCATTTTCAATACCAAACTGTACCGGATAAAAGTGAGCGTTTAAGTGATTTTCGGAAGGGTACCTTGTATGGGACCGACCGCACCCATGTTATGAGCCGATCGTGAGAAATCTTGAAATAGAATTTTTGTATACAAAACTAATATTTGTGGCAAATTTTGTATCAATAGCTTTATTTGGTGATGAGTAATGTGCGTTTAAGAGATTTTCGTAAAAGGACCTTGTATGAGAGCTATGACGAATTATATATAAAAACAAAATTTCAAAATTCTGTATCTATATCATTATTTGGTAATGAATATTGTGCATTTAAGTGATTTTCTGGAGTGGACCTAGTATGAGAGCTATGACCAAATATGGACCGATCGTAAAACAATTTTATAGTGTAATTTATGTATATAAGAGCAATAATTTTGCTAAATGTATGATATCAATATTTGGTAATGAATTATGTGCGTTTAAGTGATTTTCGGGAGGAAACCTTGTATGGGAGCTATGACCAAGGTTTTTAAATAAACTGTTATGTGTACAAAAATAGTATCAATACCAAATATTTTATGGGTATCACTATTTCCTAATGAGTTATGTGCCTTTAAGTGTTTTCTGAAAGGCACCTTGTATAGCAGCTATGATCAATTATGGACCGATAGGAAAACAATTTCACAGTAATATTTCTCTGTATATGAGCAATATACAATATACTTCTGCCAAACTTTATAGTTAGTAATGAGTTATGAGCGTTTAAGTGATTTTCGGGAGGGGACTTGTATGGGAGCTATGACCAATTATGGACCGATCGGAAAAAAATTTCACAGTAATATTTCTATGCATATGGGCAATACTTATACCAAATTTTATATGGATATCTTAATTTAGTAATGAGTTATGCGCGTTTAAGTCATTTTCGGAAGGGGACCTTGTATGGGAGCTATGTCCAATTATGGACCGATCCAGAAAATTTTTCTCTGAAAGAATTCTATTGACATAAGATTTTAATTTGTAAAATTTTGTGAAGATATCGACATTGTGATGGAAGTTATTAACGAAAAACCCATTTTCCGGGAATATGTACTTTTGTATGGGAGGTATATGAAATTGTGGACCGATTCTGGCAATTTTCTGCACGGATCAAGATCTTGTGTAGAAACGAATGTATGGTGATTTTCATGGAGTTATCTTGCATAGTTTTGGAGAAAATTACATTAGAATGTGTAAAAAATGCTTATTTTTTTCGAGGTTGTTTTAAATTTTGATTCATAACTTTTCCCGATGTGAATCGATTTTGCTCATTTTCAATACCAAACTGTACCGGATAAAAGTGAATATTTTGGGTGAATTTGGTTAAATTATATTGCTTCGTTTTAACGTGAGCGTGTTTTACACAGACAGACAGACAGACAGACGGACGGACAGACGGACATAGCTAAATCGACTCAGAATTTCATAAGGACCCAGAATATATATACTTTGTTGGGTCTCAGATGAATATTTCTTGGTGTTACACACGGAATGACAAAGTTATATATACCCTCTATCACCACTGATGGTGGTGGAGGGTATAACAAGTAAGAGTGCTATATTCGGCTGTGCCGAATCTTATATACCCTTCACCATAGTGTATTTAAAAAATATAAATTTTATAAAATTTAAATTTATGTACCTATTTAATTTTCCCGATTATATCATTATTATAGCAATAGCAAAACAAAACAAGTAAGAAATTATAGTCGGGCGAGGCCGACCATATAATACCCTACACCTTTGACAAAAATATAATGTGATTTAGTCGCCATAATAAAGCATTTAAGTTGAATTGTACCTTGCCTTAGATATACATACTTAAGCCGTTTATTGTTGAATAAAATTGTGGACATTTAAGTGAAATTTTGATGGGGGCTTTTCATAGGGGCTAGGGTCATATGAGAACCTATTATTATGGAATTCGTGGGGGTCATCAAGTCTTGTATACAACTTGGTTATTGCAGCTTTTCGTCGTGCCATTTGTGCCAAATTTCATTGAATTATCTCTAAAATTGCGACCTGTAGTTTGATTACAAGTTTTAAAAGCCCTATTCGAAGGGTTCAGTTGTATGGGGGCTAGGTGAAATAATGGACCGATGTTAACCATTTTCAATAGGCTTTGTCCCTGGGACAATAAAATATCATGTACCAAATTTCATTGAATTATCTTCAAAATTGCGACCTGTAGTTTGATTACAAGGATTACAAGCCCTATTGGGGGGTTCAGTTGTATGGGGGCTAGGTGAAATAATGGACCGATGGTAACCATTTTCAATAGGCTTCGTCTACGGTACCATAAAAGATCATGTGCCAAATTTCATTGAATTATCTCCAAAATTGCGACCTGAAGTTTGATTAAAAGTTTTAAAAGCCCTATTCGGGGGTTCAATTGTATGGGGGCTAGGTGAAATAATGGACCGATGTTAACCATTTTCAATAAGCTTCGTCTACGATACCATAAAAGATCATGTGCCAAATTTCATTGAATTATCTCCAAAATTGCGACCTGTAGTTTGATTACAAGTTTTAAAAGCCCTATTCGAGGGGTTCAGTTGTATGGGGGCTAGGTGAAATAATGGACCGATGTTAACCATTTTCAATAGGCTTTGTCCCTTGGACAATAAAATATCATGTACCAAATTTCATTGAATTATCTTCAGAAAATGATTCTGAGCCGATTGGTATACTTTAAGGTGGGTATAGGACCAATATTATTGTGCGTTACAAACATCAGCACAAACCCAATATACCCTCCCCACTAAAGTGGTGTAGGGTATAATTAATGAACAACTTAATCGAAGCAACGATTACAACTGGCCAATATAAAGGAACGGATGTCTTACTACCTCGGATCTCAATGACAACATCGGAAATGCCATTCGACTTTAAACGGTTGCAATTTCCTACACGTTTGGCATTCGCGATGACAATAAATAAATTTCAGGGTCAATCCCTGCAAGTGTGTGGAATAAATCTCGAAAATCCATGCTTCTCACATGGTCAGCTTTATGTTGCATGCTCGCGAGTTGAGAAACCTTCAGATTTGTATATCTACGCGCCTGAGGGGAAAACGAAAAATATTGTATATCCCAAGGCTTTAGAATAGGAAATAATTATTAAGAAAAATTTTAATTGTAAATATTAAGTCAATTAAATTTTAGTAATTTTGTAATATTTTGTAAATTTATGCTAATGAATAGGAATAAGAAATAATTATTAAGAAATAATATATGTACATAAATATCATTAATTAATAAAATACTTTAAATATCAAACTTTCTTTGTCTTATTATACCCTACACCACTTTAGTGGGGAGGGTATATTGGGTTTCTGCTGATGTTTGTAACGCACAATAATATTGGTCCTATACCCACCTTAAAGTATACCAATCGGCTCAGAATCATTTTCTGAGTCGATTTAGCTATGTCCGTCCGTCTGTCCGTCCATGTAAACCTTGTAATCAAACTACAGGTCGCAATTTTGAAGATAATTCAATGAAATTTGCTACATGATCTTCTATTATCCCAGTGACGAAGCCTATTAAAAATGGTTAAGATCGGACCATTATTTCACCTAGCCCCCATACAATTGAACCCCCCAATAGGGCTTGTAATCCTTGTAATCAAACTACAGGTCGCAATTTTCAAGATAATTCAATGAAATTTGGTACATGATATTTTATTGTCCAAGGGACAAAGCCTATTGAAAATGGTTAACATCGGTCCATTATTTCACCTAGCCCCCATACAACTGAACCCCTCGAATAGGGCTTTTAAAATTTGTAATCAAACTACAGGTCGCAATTTTGGAGATAATTCAATGAAATTTGGCACATGATCTTTTATGGTATCGTAGACGAAGCTTATTGAAAATGGTTAACATCGGTCCATTATTTCACCTAGCCCCCATACAACTGAACCCCCGAATAGGGCTTTTAAAATTTTAATCAAACTTCAGGTCGCAATTTTGGAGATAATTCAATGAAATTTGGCACATGATCTTTTATGGTACCGTAGACGAAGCCTATTGAAAATGGTTACCATCGGTCCATTATTTCACCTAGCCCCCATACAACTGAACCCCCCAATAGGGCTTGTAATCCTTGTAATCAAACTACAGGTCGCAATTTTGAAGATAATTCAATGAAATTTGGTACATGATATTTTATTGTCCCAGGGACAAAGCCTATTGAAAATGGTTAACATCGGTCCATTATTTCACCTAGCCCCCATACAACTGAACCCTTCGAATAGGGCTTTTAAAACTTGTAATCAAACTACAGGTCGCAATTTTAGAGATAATTCAATGAAATTTGGCACAAATGGCACGACAAAAAGCTGCAATAACCAAGTTGTATACAAGACTTGATGACCCCCACGAATTCCATAATAATAGGTTCTCATATGACCCTAGCCCCTATGAAAAGCCCCCATCAAAATTTCACTTAAATGTCCACAATTTTATTCAACAATAAACGGCTTAAGTATGTATATCTAAGGCAAGGTAAAATTCAACTTAAATGCTTTATTATGGCGACTAAATCACATTATATTTTTGTCAAAGGTGTAGGGTATTATATGGTCGGCCTCGCCCGACTATAATTTCTTACTTGTTACTTTATGGTTTTGGATAGTGACAAACAAATATTAATAAAATTTTTATAAACAAACAAGTAAGAAATTATAGTCGGGCGAGGCCGACCTTTGACAAAAATATAATGTGATTTAGTCGCCATAATAAAGCATTTAAGTTGAATTGTACCTTGCCTTAGATATACATACTTAAGCCGTTTATTGTTGAATAAAATTGTGGACATTAAGGTGAAATTTTGATGGGGGCTTTTCATAGGGGCTAGGGTCATATGAGAACCTATTATTATGGAATTCGTGGGGGTCATCAAGTCTTGTATACAACTAAATTGTGGACATTTAAGTGAAATTTTGATGGGGGCTTTTCATAGGGGCTAGGGTCATATGAGAACCTATTATTATGGAATTCGTGGGGGTCATCAAGTCTTGTATACAACTTGGTTATTGCAGCTTTTTGTCGTGCCATTTGTGCCAAATTTCATTGAATTATCTCTAAAATTGCGACCTGTAGTTTGATTACAAGTTTTAAAAGCCCTATTCGAGGGGTTCAGTTGTATGGGGGCTAGGTGAAATAATGGACCGATGTTAACCATTTTCAATAGGCTTTGTCCCTGGGACAATAAAATATCATGTACCAAATTTCATTGAATTATCTTCAAAATTGCGACCTGTAGTTTGATTACAAGGACTACAAGCCCTATTGGGGGGTTCAGTTGTATGGGGGCTAGGTGAAATAATGGACCGATCTTAACCATTTTTAATAGGCTTAGTCACTGGGATAATAGAAGATCATGTACCAAATTTCATTGAATTATCTTCAAAATTGCGACCTGTAGTTTGATTACAAGGATTACAAGCCCTATTGGGGGGTTCAGTTGTATGGGGGCTAGGTGAAATAATGGACCGATGGTAACCATTTTCAATAGGCTTCGTCTACGGTACCATAAAAGATCATGTGCCAAATTTCATTGAATTATCTCCAAAATTGCGACCTGAAGTTTGATTAAAAGTTTTAAAAGCCCTATTCGGGGGTTCAGTTGTATGGGGGCTAGGTGAAATAATGGACCGATGTTAACCATTTTCAATAAGCTTCGTCTACGATACCATAAAAGATCATGTGCCAAATTTCATTGAATTATCTCCAAAATTGCGACCTGTAGTTTGATTACAAGTTTTAAAAGCCCTATTCGAGGGGTTCAGTTGTATGGGGGCTAGGTGAAATAATGGACCGATGTTAACCATTTTCAATAGTCTTTGTCCCTTGGACAATAAAATATCATGTACCAAATTTCATTGAATTATCTTCAAAATTGCGACCTGTAGTTTGATTACAAGCCCTATTGGGGGGTTCAGTTGTATGGGGGCTAGGTGAAATAATGGACCGATCTTAACCATTTTTAATAGGCTTCGTCACTGGGATAATAGAAGATCATGTACCAAATTTCATTGAATTATCTTCAAATTTGCGACCTGTAGTTTGATTACAAGGTTTACATGGACGGACGGACGGACGGACGGACAGACGGACGGACAGACGGACGGACAGACGGACGGACATAGCTAAAACGACTCAGAAAATGATTCTGAGCCGATTGGTATACTTTAAGGTGGGTATAGGACCAATATTATTGTGCGTTACAAACATCAGCACAAACCCAATATACCCTCCCCACTAAAGTGGTGTAGGGTATAATGAACAACAACAACGCTAAACGAAATAAACACTCAACAAGTTAGAGTGCTATATTCGGCTATGCCGAATCTTAAATACCCTCCACCAGCTACTTTTTATTGAAACCCATCTAACTATCTAATTTTTAGATAACTTGCCAAAATTTTTGTCGAACTAATTTTGATTAGGTCCAAAAAAATGTATATTAATACGCCAGTTCGAAAACATTTTAATAGAATGATGTAGCTATACACAGAATATGGGAGTTGTGACCAATTATGGACTGATCAAGAAACAATTTAGTATAATGATTTTTATGCAGAAAAAGATCAAATCTAATTCTACTTCAATAGCTTTATTAATCAATGAAATATGTGAGTTTAGGTGACTTTAGGAAGTGGACTTTATATAGGAGCTATGAGCAATTAAGCGCAGAGTGATTCATATGTGCACAAATCATATTTTATCAAGATATCTTTATTTGATAATTAAATATGTGCGTTTAAGGGATTTTTTGAAGTAGACCTATTTGAATTTTCTCAAATTAACTTTATTTGACAATGAAATATGTGTGTTTAAGTGACTCTCAGAAGTGGACCTTATATGGAAGCTATGACCAATAATGGACCGACCCGAGAAAAAAGTGGTAGAATGATTTATATGTACACAAAACTTATTCAAGTCGAATTTTACCCCTATAGCTTTAGAATTCAATGAAATATATGCGTATAAGTGATTTTCGGAAGTGGACCTTATAAAGGAACTATGACCAATTATGGGCCTATTCGGGAAACATTTCACAGAGTAATTCATATTTGGACAAAACATGTTTGTGTCGAATTTTATCAAGATAGCTTTATTTGATAATGAAGTATGTGCTTTTAAGTGATTTTCGTAAGTGGATCTTATATGGGAGTTATGACCAATAATAGACCGATCCGTAAAAAATTTTGTAAAATGATTTGTACGTACACAAAACATATTCAAGTCGAATTTTATCCCGATAGCTTTAGAATTCAATGAAATATATGCGTTTAAGTGATTTTCGGAAGTGGACCTTATATGGGAGCTATGACCAATTATGGGCCTATCCAGAAAAAATTTCGTAGAGTGATTCATGTTTAGGCAAAACATATTTGTGTCGAATTTTATCAAGATAGCTTTACTTGACATTGAAATATGTGCTTTTAAGTGATTTTCGGTAGTGGGCCTTATATGGGATCTATGACCAATTATGGACCGATCAGTAAAAAATTTTGTAGGATGATTTGTATGTATACAAAACAGATTTGTGTCTAATTTTATCCCGATAGCTTTATAATTCAATGAAATATATGCGTTTAAGTGATTTTCGGAAGTGAACCTTATATGGGAGCTATGACCAATTATTGACATATTCGGAAAAAATTTCGTACAGTGATTTATATTTCGACTAAACATATTTGTGTCGAATTTCATCAAAATAGCTTTAGTTGACAATGAAATATGAGCTTTTAAATGATTTTCGGAAGTGGGCCTTATATGGGAGCTATGACCAATAATGGACCGATCCGTAAATAATTTGGTAGAATGATTTGTATGTACACAAAACATATCCAACTCGAATTTTATCACAATATCTTTATTCATCAATGAATATATGCGTTTAGGTGATTTTCGGAAGTGGACCTTATATGGGAGCTATGACCAATTGTGGACCGACTGAGATCTGCGTTGACAGTATAATTTCTGTTCATATTATATTTACACGTACAAAATTTCGTGTTGATACCGATATATTTGAGGGAGTTATTAACGATAAACTAATTTCCGGGAATATATAACTTTGTATGGGGGCTATGGGAAGTATTGGATCGATTGTAAAGATTTTGAATATAATTGATCACTACCCTGAAAAAATAATGTGCGACAAAATTCATCGAAATATCTTTGGTAGTTTCTGAGAAAACTTCAAAAGAATTATGAAAAAAACGTAATTTTTTTCGAGGTAGTCTGAAACTTTTACTCATAACTTTTACGATGTGAACTGATTTTGCTAATTTTCAATACCAAACTGCTTAGGATAATAATAAATATTTTGGGTGAATTTGGTTTATTTCCTTTGCTTAGTTTTAACGTGAGCGTGTTTTACACAGACAGACAGACAGACGGACAGACGGACAGACGGACATAGCTAAATCGACTCAGAATTTGATAAGGACCCAGAATATATATACTTTGTTGGGTCTTAGATGAATATTTCTTGGTGTTACACACGGAACGACAAACTTATATATACCCTCTATCACCACTGATGGTGGTGGAGGGTATAAAAAACAAAATACACAAGGCAGTAAAACCAACAAACGAAACTGTACACCAACAAACAAAAACAATATACACAAGGCAATGAAACACACAGCCATCCAAACATACAAAACTGAATACACCAAGAAACAAAAACAATATACACATGCCAATGAAACACACAGCCATCCAAACATGTGAAACGAAATACTCAATGAATAAGCAGTGTTGTTGTTGTTGCTTATTAATCAAAGCATGAAAAAATTTTCTTTTTAATGAAATTTTCAGAGGTTGTCTCGGATTTTTGCTTATATCTCCGTCATTTATGGACCGATTTTGCTGATTTAAATATCCAGAATATATATACCTTATAGGGTCAAAAAATTATATTATAGAAATTACAAACGGAATGACAAACTTATATATACCCTTCTCACGAAGGTGAAGGGTATAATAAGGAAAAAGGAAAAAGAACAAGTTAGAGTGCTATATTCGGCTATGCCGAATCTTAAATACCCTCCACCAGCTACTTTTTATTGAAACCCATCTAACTATCTAATTTTAGATAACTTGCCAAAATTTTTGTCGAACTAATTTTGATTAGGTCCAAAAAAATGTATATTAATACGCCAGTTCGAAAACATTTTAATAGAATGATGTAGCTATACACAGAATATGGGAGTTGTGACCAATTATGGACAGATCAAGAAACAATTTAGTATATGATTTTTATGCAGAAAAAGATCAAATCTAATTCTACTTCAATAGCTTTATTAATCAATGAAATATGTGAGTTTAGGTGACTTTAGGAAGTGGACTTTATATAGGAGCTATGAGCAATTAAGGGCAGAGTGATTCATATGTGCACAAATCATATTTTATCAAGATATCTTTATTTGATAATTAAATATGTGCGTTTAAGGGATTTTTTGAAGTAGACCTATTTGAATTTTCTCAAATTAACTTTATTTGACAATGAAATATGTGTGTTTAAGTGACTCTCAGAAGTGGACCTTATATGGAAGCTATGACCAATAATGGACCGACCCGAGAAAAAAGTGGTAGAATGATTTATATGTACACAAAACGTATTCAAGTAGAATTTTACCCCTATAGCTTTAGAATTCAATGAAATATATGCGTATAAGTGATTTTCGGAAGTGGACCTTATAAAGGAACTATGACCAATTATGGGCCTATTCGGGAAACATTTCGCAGAGTAATTCATATTTGGACAAAACATGTTTGTGTCGAATTTTATCAAGATAGCTTTATTTGATAATGAAGTATGTGCTTTTAAGTGATTTTCGTAAGTGGACCTTATATGGGAGTTATGACCAATAATAGACCGATCCGTAAAAAATTTTGTAAAATGATTTGTACGTACACAAAACATATTCAGTCGAATTTTATCCCGATAGCTTTAGAATTCAAATGAAATATATGCGTTTAAGTGATTTTCGGAAGTGGACCTTATATGGGAGCTATGACCAATTATGGGCCTATCCAGAAAAAATTTCGTAGAGTGATTCATGTTTAGGCAAAACATATTTGTGTCGAATTTTATCAAGATAGCTTTACTTGACATTGAAATATGTGCTTTTAAGTGATTTTCGTAAGTGGACCTTATATGGGAGTTATGACCAATAATAGACCGATCCGTAAAAAATTTTGTAAAATGATTTGTACGTACACAAAACATATTCAAGTCGAATTTTATTCCCGATAGCTTTAGAATTCAATGAAATATATGCGTTTAAGTGATTTTCGGAAGTGGGCCTTATATGGGATCTATGACCAATTATGGACCGATCAGTAAAAATTTTGTAGAATGATTTGTATGTATACAAAACAGATTTGTGTCTAATTTTATCCCGATATAGCTTTATAATTCAATGAAATATATGCGTTTAAGTGATTTTCGGAAGTGAACCTTATATGGGAGCTATGACCAATTATGGACATATTCGGAAAAAATTTCGTAGAGTGATTTATATTTCGACTAAACATATTTGTGTCGAATTTCATCAAAATAGCTTTAGTTGACAATGAAATATGAGCTTTTAAATGATTTCGGAAGTGGGCCTTATATGGGAGCTATGACCAATAATGGACCGATCCGTAAATAATGACCAATTATGGACCGATCAGTAAAAAATTTGTAGATGATTTGTATGTATACAAAACAGATTTGTGTCTAATTTATCCCGATAGCTTTATAATTCAATGAAATATATGCGTTTAAGTGATTTTCGGAAGTGAACCTTATATGGGAGCTATGACCAATTATGGACATATACGGAAAAAATTTCGTAGAGTGATTTATATTTCGACTAAACATATTTGTGTCGAATTTCATCAAAATAGCTTTAGTTGACAATGAAATATGAGCTTTTAAAATGATTTTCGGAAGTGGGCCTTATATGGGAGCTATGACCAATAATGGACCGATCCGTAAATAATTTGGTAGAATGATTTGTATGTACACAAAACATATCCAACTCGAATTTTATCACAATATCTTTATTCATCAATGAAATATATGCGTTTAGGTGATTTTCGGAAGTGGACCTTATATGGGAGCTATGACCAATTGTGGACCGACTGAGATCTGCGTTGACAGTATAATTTCTGTTCATATTATATTACACGTACAAAATTTCGTGTTGATACCGATATATTTGAGGGAGTTATTAACGATAAACTAATTTCCGGGAATATATAACTTTGTATGGGGGCTATGGGAAGTATTGGATCGATTGTAAAGATTTTGAATATAATTGATCACTACCCTGAAAAAAATAATGTGCGACAAAATTCATCGAAATATCTTTGGTAGTTTCTGAGAAAACTTCAAAAGAATTATGAAAAAAACGTAATTTTTTCGAGGTAGTCTGAAACTTTTACTCATAACTTTTTACGATGTGAACTGATTTTGCTCATTTTCAATACCAAACTGCTTAGGATAATAATAAATATTTTGGGTGAATTTGGTTTATTTCCTTTGCTTAGTTTTAACGTGAGCGTGTTTTACACAGACAGACAGACGGACAGACGGACATAGCTAAATCGACTCAGAATTTGATAAGGACCCAGAATATATATACTTTGTTGGGTCTTAGATGAATATTTCTTGGTGTTACACACGGAACGACAAACTTATATATACCCTCTATCACCACTGATGGTGGTGGAGGGTATAAAAAACAAAATACACAAGGCAGTAAAACCAACAAACGAAACTGTACACCAACAAACAAAAACAATATACACAAGGCAATGAAACACACAGCCATCCAAACATACAAAACTGAATACACCAAGAAACAAAAACAATATACACATGCCAATGAAACACACAGCCATCCAAACATGTGAAACGAAATACTCAATGAATAAGCAGTGTTGTTGTTGTTGCTTATTAATCAAAGCATGAAAAAATTTTCTTTTTTAATGAAATTTTCAGAGGTTGTCTCGGATTTTTGCTTATATCTCCGTCATTTATGGACCGATTTTGCTGATTTTAAATATCCAGAATATATATACCTTATAGGGTCAAAAAATTATATTATAGAAATTACAAACGGAATGACAAACTTATATATACCCTTCTCACGAAGGTGAAGGGTATAATAAGGAAAAAGGAAAAAGAACAAGTTAGAGTGCTATATTCGGCTATGCCGAATCTTAAATACCCTCCACCAGCTACTTTTATTGAAACCCATCTAACTATCTAATTTTTAGATAACTTGCCAAAATTTTTGTCGAACTAATTTTGATTAGGTCCAAAAAATGTATATTAATACGCCAGTTCGAAAACATTTTAATAGAATGATGTAGCTATACACAGAATATGGGAGTTGTGACCAATTATGGACTGATCAAGAAACAATTTAGTATAATGATTTTTATGCAGAAAAAGATCAAATCTAATTCTACTTCAATAGCTTTATTAATCAATGAAATATGTGAGTTTAGGTGACTTTAGGAAGTGGACTTTATATAGGAGCTATGAGCAATTAAGGGCAGAGTGATTCATATGTGCACAAATCATATTTTATCAAGATATCTTTATTTGATAATTAAATATGTGCGTTTAAGGGATTTTTTGAAGTAGACCTATTTGAATTTTCTCAAATTAACTTTATTTGACAATGAAATATGTGTGTTTAAGTGACTCTCAGAAGTGGACCTTATATGGAAGCTATGACCAATAATGGACCGACCCGAGAAAAAAGTGGTAGAATGATTTATATGTACACAAACGTATTCAAGTAGAATTTTACCCCTATAGCTTTAGAATTCAATGAAATATATGCGTATAAGTGATTTTCGGAAGTGGACCTTATAAAGGAACTATGACCAATTATGGGCCTATTCGGGAAACATTTCGCAGAGTAATTCATATTTGGACAAAACATGTTTGTGTCGAATTTTATCAAGATAGCTTTATTTGATAATGAAGTATGTGCTTTTAAGTGATTTTCGTAAGTGGACCTTATATGGGAGTTATGACCAATAATAGACCGATCCGTAAAAAATTTTTGTAAAATGATTTGTACGTACACAAAACATATTCAAGTCGAATTTTATCCCGATAGCTTTAGAATTCAATGAAATATATGCGTTTAAGTGATTTTCGGAAGTGGACCTTATATGGGAGCTATGACCAATTATGGGCCTATCCAGAAAAAATTTCGTAGAGTGATTCATGTTTAGGCAAAACATATTTGTGTCGAATTTTATCAAGATAGCTTTACTTGACATTGAAATATGTGCTTTTAAGTGATTTTCGTAAGTGGACCTTATATGGGAGTTATGACCAATAATAGACCGATCCGTAAAAATTTTGTAAAATGATTTGTACGTACACAAAACATATTCAAGTCGAATTTTATCCCGATAGCTTTAGAATTCAATGAAATATATGCGTTTAAGTGATTTTCGGAAGTGGGCCTTATATGGGATCTATGACCAATTATGGACCGATCAGTAAAAAATTTTGTAGAATGATTTGTATGTATACAAAACAGATTTGTGTCTAATTTTATCCCGATAGCTTTATAATTCAATGAAATATATGCGTTTAAGTGATTTTCGGAAGTGAACCTTATATGGGAGCTATGACCAATTATGGACATATTCGGAAAAAATTTCGTAGAGTGATTTATATTTCGACTAAACATATTTGTGTCGAATTTCATCAAAATAGCTTTAGTTGACAATGAAATATGAGCTTTTAAATGATTTTCGGAAGTGGGCCTTATATGGGAGCTATGACCAATAATGGACCGATCCGTAAATAATGACCAATTATGGACCGATCAGTAAAAAATTTTGTAGGATGATTTGTATGTATACAAAACAGATTTGTGTCTAATTTTATCCCGATAGCTTTATAATTCAATGAAATATATGCGTTTAAGTGATTTTCGGAAGTGAACCTTATATGGGAGCTATGACCAATTATGGACATATACGGAAAAAATTTCGTAGAGTGATTTATATTTCGACTAAACATATTTGTGTCGAATTTCATCAAAATAGCTTTAGTTGACAATGAAATATGAGCTTTTAAATGATTTTCGGAAGTGGGCCTTATATGGGAGCTATGACCAATAATGGACCGATCCGTAAATAATTTAGTAGAATGATTTGTATGTACACAAAACATATCCAACTCGAATTTTATCACAATATCTTTATTCATCAATGAAATATATGCGTTTAGGTGATTTTCGGAAGTGGACCTTATATGGGAGCTATGACCAATTGTGGACCGACTGAGATCTGCGTTGACAGTATAATTTCTGTTCATATTATATTTACACGTACAAAATTCGTGTTGATACCGATATATTTGAGGGAGTTATTAACGATAAACTAATTTCCGGGAATATATAACTTTGTATGGGGGCTATGGGAAGTATTGGATCGATTGTAAAGATTTTGAATATAATTGATCACTACCCTGAAAAAATAATGTGCGACAAAATTCATCGAAATATCTTTGGTAGTTTCTGAGAAAACTTCAAAAGAATTATGAAAAAAACGTAATTTTTTTCGAGGTAGTCTGAAACTTTTACTCATAACTTTTTACGATGTGAACTGATTTTGCTCATTTTCAATACCAAACTGCTTAGGATAATAATAAATATTTTGGGTGAATTTGGTTTATTTCCTTTGCTTAGTTTTAACGTGAGCGTGTTTACACAGACAGACAGACAGACAGACGGACAGACGGACATAGCTAAATCGACTCAGAATTTGATAAGGACCCAGAATATATATACTTTGTTGGGTCTTAGATGAATATTCTTGGTGTTACACACGGAACGACAAACTTATATATACCCTCTATCACCACTGATGGTGGTGGAGGGTATATAAAAAACAAAATACACAAGGCAGTAAAACCAACAAACGAAACTGTACACCAACAAACAAAAACAATATACACAAGGCAATGAAACACACAGCCATCCAAACATACAAAACTGAATACACCAAGAAACAAAAACAATATACACATGCCAATGAAACACACAGCCATCCAAACATGTGAAACGAAATACTCAATGAATAAGCAGTGTTGTTGTTGTTGCTTATAATCAAAGCATGAAAAAATTTTCTTTTTAATGAAATTTTCAGAGGTTGTCTCGGATTTTTGCTTATATCTCCGTCATTTATGGACCGATTTTTGCTGATTTTAAATATCCAGAATATATATACCTTATAGGGTCAAAAAATTATATTATAGAAATTACAAACGGAATGACAAACTTATATATACCCTTCTCACGAAGGTGAAGGGTATAATAAGGAAAAAGGAAAAAGAACAAGTTAGAGTGCTATATTCGGCTATGCCGAATCTTAAATACCCTCCACCAGCTACTTTTTATTGAAACCCATCTAACTATCTAATTTTTAGATAACTTGCCAAAATTTTTGTCGAACTAATTTTGATTAGGTCCAAAAAAATGTATATTAATACGCCAGTTCGAAAACATTTTAATAGAATGATGTAGCTATACACAGAATATGGGAGTTGTGACCAATTATGGACTGATCAAGAAACAATTTAGTATAATGATTTTTATGCAGAAAAAGATCAAATCTAATTCTACTTCAATAGCTTTATTAATCAATGAAATATGTGAGTTTAGGTGACTTTAGGAAGTGGACTTTATATAGGAGCTATGAGCAATTAAGGGCAGAGTGATTCATATGTGCACAAATCATATTTTATCAAGATATCTTTATTTGATAATTAAATATGTGCGTTAAGGGATTTTTTGAAGTAGACCTATTTGAATTTTCTCAAATTAACTTTATTTGACAATGAAATATGTGTGTTTAAGTGACTCTCAGAAGTGGACCTTATATGGAAGCTATGACCAAATAATGGACCGACCCGAGAAAAAAGTGGTAGAATGATTTATATGTACACAAAACGTATTCAAGTCGAATTTTCCCCTATAGCTTTAGAATTCAGTGAAATATATGCGTATAAGTGATTTTCGGAAGTGGACCTTATAAAGGAACTATGACCAATTATGGGCCTATTCGGGAAACATTTCGCAGAGTAATTCATATTTGGACAAAACATGTTTGTGTCGAATTTTATCAAGATAGCTTTATTTGATAATGAAGTATGTGCTTTTAAGTGATTTTCGTAAGTGGACCTTATATGGGAGTTATGACCAATAATAGACCGATCCGTAAAAAATTTTGTAAAATGATTTGTACGTACACAAAACATATTCAAGTCGAATTTTATCCCGATAGCTTTAGAATTCAATGAAATATATGCGTTTAAGTGATTTTCGGAAGTGGACCTTATATGGGAGCTATGACCAATTATGGGCCTATCCAGAAAAAATTTCGTAGAGTGATTCATGTTTAGGCAAAACATATTTGTGTCGAATTTTATCAAGATAGCTTTACTTGACATTGAAATATGTGCTTTTAAGTGATTTTCGGAAGTGGGCCTTATATGGGATTATGACCAATATGGACCGATCAGTAAAAAATTTTGTAAATGATTTGTATGTATACAAAACAGATTTGTCTAATTTTATCCCGATAGCTTTATAATTCAATGAAATATATGCGTTTAAGTGATTTTCGGAAGTGAACCTTATATGGGAGCTATGACCAATTATGGACCGATAGGAAAAAATTTCGTAGAGTGATTTGTATTTACAAAACATTTGTGTCGAATTTTATCAAGCTTTATATTCAATGAAATATAGCTTTAAATGATTTTCGGAAGTGCCTTATATGGGAGCTATGACCAATTATGGACATATTCGGAAAAAATTTCGTAGAGTGATTTATTTTCGACTAAACATATTTGTGTCGAATTTCATCAAAATAGCTTTAGTTGACAATGAAATATGAGCTTTTAAATGATTTTCGGAAGTGGGCCTTATATGGGAGCTATGACCAATAATGGACCGATCCGTAAATAATGACCAATTATGGACCGATCAGTAAAAAATTTTGTAGGATGATTTGTATGTATACAAAACAGATTTGTGTCTAATTTTATCCCGATAGCTTTATAATTCAATGAAATATGCGTTTAAGTGATTTTCGGAAGTGAACCTTATATGGGAGCTATGACCAATTATGGACATATACGGAAAAAATTTCGTAGAGTGATTTATATTTCGACTAAACATATTTGTGTCGAATTTCATCAAAATAGCTTTAGTTGACAATGAAATATGAGCTTTTAAATGATTTTCGGAAGTGGGCCTTATATGGGAGCTATGACCAATAATGGACCGATCCGTAAATAATTTGTAGAATGATTTGTATGTACACAAAACATATCCAACTCGAATTTTATCACAATATCTTTATTCATCAATGAAATATATGCGTTTAGGTGATTTTCGGAAGTGGACCTTATAGGGAGCTATGACCAATTGTGGACCGACTGAGATCTGCGTTGACAGTATAATTTCTGTTCATATTATATTTACACGTACAAAATTTCGTGTTGATACCGAATATTTGAGGGAGTTATTAACGATAAACTAATTTCCGGGAATATATAACTTTGTATGGGGGCTATGGGAAGTATTGGATCGATTGTAAAGATTTTGAATATAATTGATCACTACCCTGAAAAAATAATGTGCGACAAAATTCATCGAAATATCTTTGGTAGTTTCTGAGAAAACTTCAAAAGAATTATGAAAAAAACGTAATTTTTTCGAGGTAGTCTGAACTTTTACTCATAACTTTTTACGATGTGAACTGATTTTGCTCATTTTCAATACCAAACTGCTTAGGATAATAATAAATATTTGGGTGAATTTGGTTTATTTCCTTTGCTTAGTTTTAACGTGAGCGTGTTTTACACAGACAGACGACAGACAGACGGACAGACGGACATAGCTAAATCGACTCAGAATTTGATAAGGACCCAGAATATATACTTTGTTGGGTCTTAGATGAATATTTCTTGGTGTTACACACGGAACGACAAACTTATATATACCCTCTATCACCACTGATGGTGGTGGAGGGTATAAAAAACAAAATACACAAGGCAGTAAAACCAACAAACGAAACTGTACACCAACAACAAAAACAATATACACAAGGCAATGAAACACACAGCCATCCAAACATACAAAAACTGAATACACCAAGAAACAAAAACAATATACACATGCCAATGAAACACACAGCCATCCAAACATGTGAAACGAAATACTCAATGAATAAGCAGTGTTGTTGTTGTTGCTTATTAATCAAAGCATGAAAAAATTTTCTTTTTAATGAAATTTTCAGAGGTTGTCTCGGATTTTTGCTTATATCTCCGTCATTTATGGACCGATTTTGCTGATTTTAAATATCCAGAATATATATACCTTATAGGGTCAAAAAATTATATTATAGAAATTACAAACGGAATGACAAACTTATATATACCCTTCTCACGAAGGTGAAGGGTATAATAAGGAAAAAGGAAAAAGAACAAGTTAG
>NW_023996669.1:0-35602 GCF_015586225.1 Lucilia sericata | reverse complement strand
AGACAGCCATTATTTTGCTTATTTTAATGAGTTTAAAGTGCAGCTAAGAAAGGAAAACTAAAATAACAGTCATATAGATATACAAGAACAACAACGACACCAAATTAAATAAAGTAGTTTTTGTAATGAAAAAGAAAATTCGCCCAAGTCATTACTTTATTTAGTTTCCTAAGGGTTAAACAAACTCATTAGTCTGGGCAGGCTTTTAAGTCACTAAGTTAGTAGTTGGTCAAAATTTTAGTTACAAAGTACTTATACTGTGTTTATACTGGTATAATTTAAAATAAATTTTCTTTTTCCTTACTTTTTGGCTGTAAACCTTCTAAAAGGGTTAACAAAAAAACTAATTTGAATTTTTAAGTGTGGCGCTTAACTGTTACTAATGAATTTTCCAACACCTTCTAAAATACTAAGTTGGTTTTTTTGAGTCTTTTTTTTAATAGAAAAATACATTTGGTTGGTTTTTTGAAACATATATTTGTTATAACTGACTCTGCATATGCTGCTGGTTTGCCACAACACTTGTATGACCAATTGAATATAAAAAGAGAGGAAATAGAAAGCCCCTAAAAGTAAGCAACACAAAGTATATAATATGTAGTTGAAAGGCACTAAAGGAAACTGTGTGTGTTTTTCTTCTTTTGAACTGGAATTTAAATAAAAAAATTATATTTTAATTAGAATTTTTGTATATTTAATGTAAAATGCAGTCGTAAATGTATTAGTGTAATAATTTTGCTGTTGTGTTTGTAAATATTTTTTTCATTTAAAATGTTTCCAAATATGTGGTAAACTTGTTTTAAATGGCTTTTGTTTCATTCCAATTATATCTATTGTTTTATTAAAGATGTTTTCTTTAAAATCCCTTAAAATTCTTTAAAAACCATAAACTCAAATATTTAGTGTAAATAAATTTTATTTGTTTAATTTTCAATTAAATATGTTTTTGCAGTTCATTTTCCTTCTTTGCTTTAACTTTGTTATTTATTTTATTGTTTAGACGTTTTGTTTTTTTTTTTTTTGCATTTTATTGTTGCAACATAACCAACGAGTTTGCTGAGATTGTAGTACTTTCGTTATACATATATAGTTTTGTGGTTGTTTAAATATTTGCAACACGCTTTTAGTTCCATTCGATAGTGCAATTAAAGTTTTCAAGTATTTTTTTGTTGTTGTTTAACAAATAATTGTTATATACCCGTATGCGAGTGGTAAAACTACATATATGTGGTTATTTTTGCTTTCATACATATATTTTTATATTGTATGTTTGTAAATTGTTTAGAATTTGCTGGAGGTTTTTTCAATTTGTGTTGCCATTTTTGTCAAATTCAGTGGGTGAATTCAAACTAAGCTGTGATTTTCAAATGGTAACAAGAATTTAAAGGTTTAAGTTTTGATCTAAGTTGTGGTTTTCTTTCTCGATTACTGTTTACAGCATAATCAACACTTTTATTATTGGTCATTTTCAACAGCAACGCAATCTTGTAGATAAATAATATGTGTGAAAAATTTCAGTCTTCTAGTTACTTTTGTTAGCGACCTATCGAGATTTGGTTAGTTTGGATGGTTCCAAATTTTGAGACAAAACGTACCAGTCTCAGCAACGTATTCCACAGTGGCCTAATCCAATAACAGATAGAAATATAAGATAGAGCTAGAGGAACACCAAACGCCCCTGAAAGACTTCAATGAAAAACAACCAAGTGCCAATGAAAACATGACTGAAGTCGGTCCATGCTCAAGAACTTTCTTCAAGTTCTTACTGACATGTACAAGCAATTTGCTCAAGTTTTGTAGTTATCTAATCTCTTGCCATAGTAAAGAGATAGATTTACATATACCAATTCCAATGTAAAACCCAACATCACTAGTTTAGAGCCAGTAGATGGGATCTTACCCAACACCAGATAAATCACATCACCATTTAGTGCCATTAAAAAGTATATTAAAGCAATCTTCCCATCGTTTAAAGATTAACCCTCATGCGTTGTTCATTTAACATTTTAAAGACCACGCAACTGCACTGCTGATATGGGTCCAATGTTTTGGCAATATCACCTGGAGACCTAGTCTGTAGACCAAAGTACTGCTCCATTATATCCCATTATCTTTTACACATCGGTCCCTACTTCAATCATCTTTCCATTTTCCAACTTCAACCCTTCCCGCTATTTTAGGTTTAAGCCGAAAGGGCCTTAAACCATAGCTGAACACCACACAAATCCTGAGGGCTCCACCGACTGCAATAGTACTGGATTATGGAGAGCTTAGTTTACACCCGGCCATTTGAAAGAGTCTAATGGTTCTTCAACTTTAAAGTCCCGAAAGGACTAGAGGTTTTGGTAGTGTTAGCTAGTTAGTTAGTTAGTTAGTTAGTTAGTTAGTTAGTTAGTTAGTTAGTTAGTTAGTAGTAGTTAGTAGTTAGTGTTAGTTAGTTAGTTAGTTAGTTAGTTAGTTAGTTAGTTAGTTAGTAGTTGTTAGTTAGTTAGTTAGTTAGTTAGTTAGTTCGTTAGTTAGTTAGTTAGTTAGTTAGTGGTAGTTAGTTCGTTAGTAGTTAGTAGTAGTTAGTAGTTCGTTAGTTAGTTAGTTAGTTAGTTAGTTAGTTAGTTAGTTAGTTTTAGTTAGTTAGTAGTTAGTTAGTTAGTTAGTTAGTTAGTTAGTTAGTTAGTTAGTTAGTTAGTTAGTTAGTTAGTTAGTTAGTTAGTTAGTTAGTTAGTTAGTTAGTTAGTTAGTTAGTTAGTTAGTTAGTTAGTTAGTTAGTTAGTTAGTTAGTTAGTTAGTTAGTTAGTTAGTTAGTTAGTTAGTTAGTTAGTTAGTTAGTTAGTTAGTTAGTTAGTTAGTTAGTTAGTTAGTTAGTTAGTTAGTTAGTTAGTTAGTTAGTTAGTAGTTAGTTAGTTAGTAGTTAGTTAGTTAGTTAGTTAGTTAGTTAGTTAGTTAGTTAGTTAGTTAGTTAGTTAGTTAGTTAGTTAGTTAGTTAGTTAGTTAGTTAGTTAGTTAGTTAGTTAGTTAGTTAGTTAGTTAGTTAGTTAGTTAGTTAGTTAGTTAGTTAGTTAGTTAGTTAGTTAGTTAGTTAGTTAGTTAGTTAGTTAGTTAGTAGTTAGTTAGTTAGTTAGTAGTTAGTTAGTTAGTTAGTTAGTTAGTAGTTAGTTAGTTAGTTAGTTAGTTAGTTAGTTAGTTAGTTAGTTAGTAGTTAGTTAGTTAGTTAGTTAGTTAGTTAGTAGTTAGTTAGTTAGTTAGTTAGTTAGTTAGTTAGTTAGTTAGTAGTAGTTAGTTAGTTAGTTAGTTAGTAGTTAGTTAGTTAGTTAGTTAGTTAGTAGTTAGTTAGTTAGTTAGTTAGTTAGTTAGTTAGTTAGTAGTTAGTTAGTAGTTAGTTAGTTAGTTAGTTAGTAGTTAGTTAGTTAGTTAGTTAGTTAGTTAGTTAGTTAGTTAGTAGTTAGTTAGTAGTAGTTAGTTAGTTAGTTAGTTAGTTAGTTAGTTAGTTAGTAGTTAGTTAGTTAGTTAGTTAGTTAGTTAGTTAGTTAGTTAGTTAGTTAGTTAGTTAGTAGTTAGTTAGTAGTTAGTTAGTTAGTTAGTTAGTAGTTAGTTAGTTAGTTAGTTAGTTAGTTAGTTAGTTAGTTAGTTAGTTAGTTAGTTAGTTAGTTAGTTAGTTAGTTAGTTAGTTAGTTAGTTAGTTAGTTAGTTAGTTAGTTAGTTAGTTAGTTAGTTAGTAGTTAGTTAGTTAGTTAGTTAGTTAGTTAGTTAGTTAGTTAGTTAGTTAGTTAGTTAGTTAGTTAGTAGTTAGTTAGTTAGTTAGTTAGTTAGTTAGTTAGTTAGTTAGTTAGTAGTTAGTTAGTTAGTTAGTTAGTTAGTAGTTAGTTAGTTAGTTAGTTAGTTAGTTAGTTAGTTAGTTAGTTAGTTAGTAGTTAGTTAGTTAGTTAGTTAGTTAGTTAGTTAGTTAGTAGTTAGTTAGTTAGTAGTTAGTTAGTTAGTTAGTTAGTTAGTTAGTTAGTTAGTTAGTTAGTTAGTTAGTTAGTTAGTTAGTTAGTTAGTTAGTTAGTTAGTTAGTTAGTAGTTAGTTAGTTAGTTAGTTAGTTAGTTAGTTAGTTAGTTAGTTAGTTAGTTAGTTAGTTAGTTAGTTAGTTAGTTAGTTAGTTAGTTAGTTAGTTAGTTAGTTAGTTAGTTAGTTAGTTAGTTAGTTAGTTAGTTAGTTAGTAGTAGTTAGTTAGTTAGTAGTTAGTTAGTTAGTTAGTAGTTAGTTAGTTAGTTAGTTAGTTAGTTAGTTAGTTAGTTAGTTAGTTAGTTAGTTAGTTAGTTAGTTAGTTAGTTAGTTAGTTAGTTAGTTCGTTAGTTAGTTAGTTAGTTAGTTAGTTAGTTAGTTAGTTAGTTAGTTAGTTAGTTAGTAGTTAGTTAGTTAGTTAGTTAGTTAGTAGTTAGTTAGTTAGTTAGTAGTTAGTTAGTTAGTTAGTTAGTTAGTTAGTTAGTTAGTTAGTTAGTTAGTTAGTTAGTTAGTTAGTAGTTAGTAGTTAGTTAGTTAGTTAGTTAGTTAGTTAGTAGTTAGTAGTTAGTTAGTTAGTTAGTAGTTAGTTAGTTAGTTAGTAGTTAGTTAGTTAGTTAGTTAGTTAGTTAGTTAGTTAGTTAGTTAGTTAGTTAGTAGTTTAATAAATAAATTAATTAGTTCTTAATTAATTAAATGATTAGTTCTTTTGATATTTTCTTCTTTCTTTCATTTCATACTACTTATCTCTTCAAATGTTACCAGCAACTTTCACCTCAAAATCTCATCCTTTCTTTCCTTTTGCATTAATTAAATCAAATTTTGTTTCGAAATACTCAACTTGCAACATCAAACTTGATTGCTTTTTCTAATGCACAAACAGAAAACTTTGTTAAAAAATTGTGTGCAACACTAAAGTAATAAAAGAATGCAAACAATCTTTTGACGGCAGTTTACTTTTAACATTCTTCTTTGACATCTTTTTTGAGTTAAAGTGCGACTTTTGAATAGTTTTCTTTTTCCGGTTTCAAAGCCTTAGACACATAGATACATACATGCACAAAAACACACATACTTTAGGTAGCTAATCATATAAAACTTGTTCATACTACCCTGCATTTTAAAGGAGGTGAATACTTTTAAAACTAAAACGAGCCTTCTTTTATATTAGAAAGGGATAATTGCTTTAGAAATAGATAATGGATAATTGAATTGCAAAGAGTAGTTAATGACTAGTTCCTTACACTGTATACAAATAAGGCTAAATGATTCATCTCTGTATTACTTGGAGACTTTATTTAAGTCTTAAATTTGTTTGCTTAAATGTATGAGTTGGAATTATTGTAGAAGTAAGGCATTTGGGAAAAAACAATATTTAAAATTTTCTTTGTAAAACTGCTGGGTAATGTCAACATTTGAATACACAAGCAAAAGTGTGACTATTTATCTGGGGACATTAAGTTTGTATGTATGAAATGCATGAATTTTTAACGTTGCTTTAACTTTTGATGTATACTGGCAGCAAATGCATGAGTATGTGTGCTTTAGTCTTAAATCCATAAGGATGCAAATTGTTATTGAGGTTTGGCTGTTTGCAAGTTAGTGTGTATCTATCTAACTATTCAGGTGCTTGCGTTTGAATTTCATTTTACACTTTTTGCCAAACTACAAATACACAACTGCTGGTCTGACCTGGTGTGATGGCATTTAAAATGTCATTTAAGTTTCCTGGCCTCAACACAAACTGCTCAACTAGTTTTTTTTTCTTCTTTTTGATTTTTGTATTCTGAGTTTTTTCTCTCTTTGGACTAAAGTTTTATTTAAATTTAATTTTATTATTGTACATAACGTTACAGTTACAGTCGTCATATTGCAGATTGTGTCATTTAACTTTTAAGGTAAATACAATATTAAATATTTTCATCACTGGCTGCTGGGGTAGAGTTTTGTTTCTTTTTTACTTTTCTGTTTGTTTTGTGGAAATTTTTTTATTTAGAATTTAGGGAATTATTTTATATTTTGAAGTGCCTTTTTGACGCGTTAAGCGTAAAATAAATACTTGATGACTGTTTTTTGAAATATAAAGGAAAAAAACAAACTATATTTACTCTAAACATCATCATGCCCATTGTCCACATGCTTTACACTTCATATTAAAACGTTAAATATTGAAAAAATCTCAAAAAAAAATTGTTATCAAAACAAGTGCAGTCAGCCGGTATTTGGCAATATTTTTTTGTTCACATTTTTGCACATCGTTTTAACATTCACATAAAGTTATCATATAAAGCCACTTAAAATGGTAAACGAAAAATGTACTCAATTGCTGAAATATTTTGTTTATTTTTCAAAATCGGCTTAAATAATTGACAATAGAGCTAAACAAATTTTCAATAGAAATTTTTGTAAAAAAAAAACGTTAAATGATCGAGACTTGTATGTTTTAGAATGCTAAATTTGATGATATTTTGAATAGAGTTTAAAGTCTATGAGATTCACATTTAAAATATAAATTCAGAAACACATCCTCTTGTTTAGCCATTTGGAAGTTATAAACCGTTGGTTTTAATACAAATTTTTCACAGTACAACGTGGCGTATGATTGTTATTTTATTATTTTTTGAAACAACGATAAATCATACGACCATTTTTTGCGCGTTTAAAAAATATAAAATAAATATAAAATAAAAATAAAATTTTAACAATTTTCATATTGTTCTTATATCTTTCAAAAACTTACTTCTCAAATACCCAGAACCCTGTATGTTAAAAAGTTCTATAGGTTACCAATAAGTACCCTACTATAATTTTTTATAGATTTTTTTTAAAATTCTCGGATCATTAAATATTCATGTTTCTCATTAATAGTGTTAAAATTCCTGAAAAATGTTTGAAGAATTAATAAGTTCAATAAATTCTTTCGCAAAAAAAATTGTCCTTTTTTCGCGGAAAAATTTACTTTTCCGAGTACTAAATTATCAATATTTCATAGATTATCCTGTAGTCTATTCCATACTCGATTCTTTACTCAGACCACAGTCGATTATATTTTACGGATTATAATCTATAATACACTTTATTCTATATGTAGTCTTGACAGTAATTTAGTCTCCAGTCCATCTGTAGCCAATTCTATATTCTGTTCTATAGACCAGACTATAGTTTGTTCTAAACTATAGTCTATTTCATAGTCCAAACTATAGCATATTCTATAGTTCAGATTATAGGCTATTCTCTAGTCTAAACTATAGTCTATTTCATAGTCGAAACTATAGGCTATTCTATAGTTCAGACTATAGGCTATTCCATTGTTCAGAATATTGTCTATTCTATAGTCCTAACTGTATTCTATTATTCGGACTATAGTCTATTCTATAGTCCAAACTATAGTCTATTCTGTAGTCCAAACTATAATGTATTCTATAGTCCAGAATATAGGCTATTCTTTAGTCCACACTATAGCCTATTCTATAGTCTAAACTATAGTCTATTTATAGTCCAAACTATAGTCTATTTTATAGTCCAGACTATAATCTATTCTATAGTCCAGAATATAGACTATTCTCTAGTCTAAACTATAGTCTATTCCATAGTCCAAACTATAGGCTATTCTATAGTTCAGACTATAGGCTATTCCATTGTTCAGACTATTGTCTATTCTATAGTCCTAACTGTAGTCTATTCTATAGTCCTATAGACTATAGGCTATTCTATTGTTCGGACTATAGTCTATTCTATAGTAAAAACCATTGTCCAAACTATAGTCTAATCTATTCTATAGTCCAGACTATAGGCTATTCTATAGTTCAAAATATAGTATATTTTATAGTCCAAACTATAGTCTATTCTATATTCCAAACTATAATCTATTTTATAGCCCAAACTATAGTCTATTGTATAATATAGACTATAGTCTATTCTAAAGTCCAAACTGTAGTCTATTTTATAGTCCAAAATATAGTGTATTCAATAGTCCAAACTATTGAATAGACTAAAATCAAGATTATAGTCTATTCTATTGTCCAGACTATAGTCTATTTAATAGTCCAGACTATAGTCTATTCTATTTTCCAGGCTATAGTATTTTCTAAAGTCAAGACTGTAGTCTATTATATAGTCCAGAATACAGTCTATTCTATATTCCAAACTATAATCTATTTTATAGCCCAAACTATAGTCTATTGTATAATATAGACTATAGTCTATTCTAAAGTCCAAACTGTAGTCTATTTTATAGTCCAAAATATAGTGTATTCAATAGTCCAAACTATTGAATAGACTAAAATCAAGATTATAGTCTATTCTATTGTCCAGACTATAGTCTATTTAATAGTCCAGAATATAGTCTATTCTATTTTCCAGGCTATAGTATTTTCTAAAGTCAAGACTGTAGTCTATTATATAGTCCAGAATACAGTTCAGACTATAGTCTATTCTATAGTCCAGGCTATACATATTATATTATCGTTCGTTATACCGGGAGTTGTCTGTATGAAATTTCATTATTCTACGTTCAGTTCTTTGGGCTTTGCGACGAAAAATCAATTGCTGATTGTCCTGTCATTTATTTAAATAACATTTTCGCAATATACACCATGGCGTATGATTATTTTTTCTTTATTGTTTGAATAAGTAATTAATCATACGCCCCTTAGCACTTTTGATGTTCTTTGTAAAGTTTCCTTTATATTCATTCCTGATATTAGCAATTTAAAACAAAAATAACTGCATATTGTGCTATATTCACTGCAGACATTCACAGCGATTTGATAAGTCTGTCAAGTTAAAATGAAAAAAAAAAAAACAAAATAAATACTAACAGAATAAAAGCCTAAAATGTCCAAATTACTGCTATTGCATTTAAAAGTATTTATGTATATAACAACATTTAATACTTATACTTTTTTAATAGTAGCAACATATTTTTTCTATAAAAACCTTAACAAAGTATAAAAACATCAGAAACTAAGGACACACAAAAAAATCATGGCCCAAAAAGTACGAAAAAACATAAATTCGTAAAAAAATGCATTGAAGCTGACACAACAGATGTAAAATAAGCAAGTTGCAGCAGAATTTGCAATAGACCAAATAGATATTGTTGCAACTATTTTTCATATTTTTTATTTTTGTAGCAAGTTTAGTTTTTGTTAAATGAAAATGTCTATAATAGACTTCCCTAGTTATTGTAACAGAAACTAGTAAAAGCAACTAAGATAGAAAGAAAGAAAAAAAATATTAGATGCCTTAATGTTGTCACTTGCTGTAGCTAGTGTTGTTGTTGTTGCAAGCAACAATGAAAAGTACTAGGACTATGATGTCGTTGAAGATGATTATTTTATTCTAAATGTAAAACTGTTGCTATTTTATGTTTTTGACAATTTGAAAAATGAATAAAATGTCGAAAAAATGAAGAGTGGCAGAGTAACATTTAAATGGCAACAAAAAATTATATTGTTATAAATTTTTAACTTTTTAAGCTTTAAAATTGTTATGTAATTGTTGGTTTATTATGTTAAAGAAACACATATTCATATTACTTACAAAATGAGAAGTATTTATTTGCTAACATTTATTTCCGTCTCCTTCAATTCTATAAGTTTAATTTATCGAAAATTTTCAGTTTTATTTATTTACTTTTCTTCATAAAATTATGCCACTGAACATCATGACGTATGATTATTATATAATTATTGCCTGAATTATTAATTAATCATTCGCCAAAGAGCTCCTTATTATAACACTACATTACGTTTGTATATTCTTTATTCTGGATCTATATTAGTTAATATGGAGAAACGATTAGGATTACAATGTTCACTATAGAATATACTACAGCTGACGCTATAGTATATTCTATAGTGCAGACTATAGTCTATTCTATAGTCCAGACTTTAGTCTATTCTATAGTCCAGACTATAGTCTATTCTATAGTCCAGACTGTAGTCTGTTCTATAGTCCTGACTTTAGTCTATTCTGTAGTCCTGACTTTAGTCTATGCTATAGTCCAGACTATAGTATATTCTATAGTCCAGACTATGGTATATTCTATAGTCCAGACTATAGTCTATTCTATAGTCCAGACTATAGTCTATTCTATAGTCCAGACTATAGTCTATTCTATAGCTCAGACTATAGTCTATTCTATAGGCCAGGCAAGAGTTATTCTACAGTCCTGGCTATTGTCTATTCTATAGGCCAGGCTGTAGTCTATTCTATAGTACAGACTATAATCTATTCTATAGTACAGACTATAGTCTATTCTATAGTCCAGAGTATAGTCTTTTATATATTCCAGGCTATTGCCTATTCTATAGTCTAAACTATATTTTATTCTATATTCCAGTCTATAGTCTGGAGCAGATGTACTGGGTTATGGTCCATTATATAGTCTAGACTATAATGTATTCTATAGCCCAAAATATTGGTAAGTCTGTAATCCAGAATATTGTCTACTCTGTAGTCCAGACTATGGTCTACTCTATATACAGTCCAGTCTATAGCATGTTCTATAGCCCATGGTCTGTTCTATATTTCAGACTATAGTCTGCTGTATATATAGTATTTTCTATAATACAGACTAAAGTCTGATTTATAGAACAGACTATAGTCTATTTTATAGTCCAAACTATTGGTAAATAGAAATCTAAAGTTTTTGCTTTTTACAGCTTTGATCATTTTCCTTTCCATCCTAATTCTTTAAGTTAAATTCCATTCATTTATTATTACTGAAAAGCAGGAGAGTTTATTTTGTATTTTCTTTATCGTCCTAGTTGAGGATCTGTGCGTGATTTTGTTTGTATGCTGGTGACTTTTATATAAATGAAAATGTCCTTTATTTGAAGGTTTTTTTTTGTTATTGTAATTTCTGTTGAATAATGTTTTATATACATACATATATATTTTTTTTTATTTGCCAGCTGTTTACTTCTGGAATAATAAATTTACATTTTTTCTATCTCAAAAAGGACAATACTTATTTTGTGCCATTGAAATAAAAATCTACAACCAGTAACAATAGAAAGCTGGTTATTAAATGAAGAAAGCTTAGAAAAAGGGAAGTTAACTAAAAACGTTAAATGAACGACATTTTTGTAAATATGTGATTCCGAAACTAAATTGATAGTTTTGAAATTCAAAAAGTAGTGTCGGTATTTTAAAACAGAGTCACGAAAATAAGCTCTTATTAGTACTTAAGTAATATTATCGAGTTTAAAAATTTGTATATAAAAATTTATTGAAACCAATTTTTGTTCTGTTTTTTTTTTAAGTTTCTGTTTTTGAAAATTAAAATTTTCATCTTTAATCATAAGGACATTTCTTAAACTAAAGTTTGCCAAATTTTTTTTCAACTTTGTAATAATATACATTTTTAGAAAAAAATATGTAAATATTTGTAAACTACAGCATAACTATTGTTAACACAAGCAACAACTGTTGTAACAATTGAATTTAATAAATGAGCAAAAAAGCTCTTTCCATCATCCTTGGTATACGAAAAAAACTATTCATTAATATGAAACTGCAATGTGGTAGGTCAAGAGGCAGACATCCAACCACACTCACACAATTTTGATGCTATTCAAAAAAGAAAACAACGACAACAACGTAAGCAGATTTAACACACCAAATAAAGGAAGTTCTAAGGGAGTAGAAGCCAGTGAATGAAGGAAAGACCACCTACTGTTTATGACAACATAAACAACTATTCTAAAGGATTTTTGTTATGAAAAGGAACAATCATAGAAAGAAAAGAAAAACAGCATCCTTTGAATTATATTATACATACAATAAATAAATAAATTAGTGAAAGAATGAGCAAATGAATAAAAGAAAGTCTATCTAAATGAAAGAGCAAATGTATAAAGACCAAAATATATTTAGTGTAGACATGTGTGTGTGTGTGTGTTTGTATGTATGTAGGACTAAATGTAACAAAATTTCTAAAAGAAAATAAGAATAAATGACAAATATAATTGAATCTACATGTATACATTCTTAGTTATAAATATGTATATGTAAATGTGTATTAGACTAGACCAATTAAAAGGGAGCCTATACACTAGTCTTTATTTGGTACTATGTATAATCTGTTCTGTAGTGCAGACCATAGTCCAGTCTATAGTCAAGACTATTTGTGATCCAGTTTTTTTTCGAAACTGTATAGTCTATAGTCGAGACTATAGTCTTGTCTATAGTCGAGATTATAGTCTTGTCTATAGTCGAGATTATAGTCTTGTCTATAGTCGAGACTATAGTCTTGTCTATAGTCGAGACTATAGTCTTGTCTATAGTCGAGACTATAGTCTTGTCTATAGTCGTTACTATAGTCTGGTCTATAGTCGAGACTATAGTATTGTCTAAAGTCGAGACTAAAGTCTTGTCTATAGTGGAGACTATAGTCTTGTCTATAGTCGAGACTATAATTTTGTCTATAGTCGACATTATACTCTTGTCTATAGTCGAGACTATAGTCTTGTATATAGTCGAGAGTATAGTTGAGACTATAGTCTTGTCTATAGTCGAGACTATATTCCAGTCTATAGTCGATACTATAGTATTGTCTATAGTCGAGACTATAGTATTGTTTATAGTCGAGACTATAGTCCTGTTTATAGTTGTGACTAAAGTATTGTTTATAGTCGAGAGTATAGTCTCGTCTATAGTCGAGACTATAGTCTTGGCTATAGAGGATACTATAGTCTTGTCTATAGTCAAGACTGTAGACTTGTCTATAGTCAAGACTATAGTTTTTTCTATAGTTGAGACTATAGTATTGTTTATAGTCTAGACTATAGTATTGTCTGCATTCGAGAGTATAGTCTCGTCTATAGTCGAGACTATAGCCTTGTCTATAATCGAGACTATTGTATTCTCTATAAGAGATAAGATTATAGTCTTGTCTATAGTATTGTCTACAGTCGAGACTATAGTTTTGTCTATAGTAGAGATTATAGTATTGTTTATAGTCGAGACTATAGTATTGTCTACAGTCGAGAGTATAGTCTCGTCTATAGTCGAGACTATAGTCTTGTCTATAGTCGAGACTATAGTACTGTCTATAGTCGAGACTATTGTCTTGTCTATAGTCGAGACTATTGTCTTGTCTATAGTCGAGACTATAGTCTTGTCTATAGTCGAGACTATAGTCTTGCCTATAGTCGAGACTATAGTCTTGTCTATAGTCGAGACTATAGTATTGTCTATAGTCGAGACTATAGTCTTGTCTATAGTCGATACTATAGTCTTGTCTATAGTCGAGACTATAGTCTTGTCTATAGTCAAGATTATAGTCTTGTCTATAGTAGAGACAATAGTATTGTTTCATTATAGTATTATATCTATAATCAAGATTATAGTCTTGTCTATAGTATTGTCTACAGTCGAGACTATAGTTTTGTCTATAGTAGAGACTATAGTATTGTTTATAGTCGAGACTATAGTATTGTCTACAGTCGAGAGTATAGTCTCGTTTATAGTCGAGATTATAGTCTTGTCTATAGTCGAGACTATAGTCTTGTCTATAGTCGAGATTATAGTCTTGTCTATAGTCGAGATTATAGTCTTGTCTATAGTCGAGACTATAGTCTTGTTTATAGTCGATACTATAGTCTTGTCTATAGTCGAGACTATAGTCGAGATTATAGTCTTGTCTATAGTAGAGACAATAGTATTGTTTATAGTCGAGACTATAGTCTTGTCTGCAGTCGAGACTATAGTCCTTTCTATAGTCGAGACTATAGTGGATACTACAGTCTGTTCTAAAGTCGATACTATAGTCTTGTCTATAGTCGAGACTATAGTCCGATATAACAGACGATTGTGCAGTGTATTCTAGAGATTATAATGATACTCTGATCAAGTTCAAGGTATTGATTATAATCTAGTTTAAAAGGCAGAATATAATCTAGTTTATAGTTGAGAGTTTATATTTGGGACTATATAAAAGTTTAAATTTGAGCCAAAAAACGTAGAAATATTTTCTATTTGTTGCGCCAGCCTAATATTTTTTTAATATACATTTTTCTGTTATTTATGTCAAAAAGTAACATACACACAAGTTCTTAATGAAATCAAATTTAACATTTAGTCAAATAATAACTCTCTCTCTTTCACATACACACACACACTCTCATAGACACAAAATCTTCTAACAAAGGTTATTGCAATTTCATATAAAATTTACAAGATTTTGTTGGCAGTTTTATTAAATGCCTAAGGAATAGAAAAGGATGATTTCTGCTAAATGATTGAAATAAGGAAGTTATTAAAATGTCTTCAGAAGAAATCTTTAACACTAGAACTTGAGTAATGAACAAATGAATGAATGAATGTATGTTATGTGAATGAGAGACAATTGAATGAATAGAAGTGCTATAAAGTGATGGGCATTTATAACAATTCATTAAAATAATCAGTAGACGAAAATATACTAAGATATTTAAAGGATAATAAGAATATTTGCAGTTAAAGTAAACAGTAGTAATTAAATTAATGAAATTAAGTGACCTGAATGCTTTTAATAAGGGGATAAATGTTATAAATTTTGAAATTATAATAAAAAGTCTTTAATTAACATATTATTTGGAATAATTAGACAAAGGTATTTACATTAAGTTTTTTTTTAGTTAATTTAAATATTTTTGTAATTTAACTAAGTTTTTCATTATTTTTATGTTTAAAAGATAAAAGAAAATATTTTTAAAGATCTTTTTTTTCTTTTACTGAATTTAATGTCAAACTTAGGGTTTTCATCCTGGATGTAAAACTATAGTTTTGTCCACATACGTGACTAAAGTTTGTTTCCTACACGAGACTATTGACATTTATATAGTGACGATTATAGTATTGTCGTGGCTATAGTCTGTTCTATACGCTATACTTCAGTCTGTTCTTCAATCGAGACTATAGTTTGTTCTATAGTCGAAGCTAAAGTATTTTCTATAGTCGAATTTATAGGCGAGACTAATGTATGTTTTAAAGACTAGACTATAGTCAGTTCTAAAGGCCTGTCTCGACAATAGAACATACTATAGTCTGTTCTATAGGCGAGACTATAATCTTTTTTAGAGGCGAGACTATAGTCTGTGTTGGAGACTAAAGATTGTTCTATAGTCGAGACTAAATTCTGTTCCAAAGGCAAGACTACAGTCTGTTCTGTATGGGAGTTAAAAGTTTGTTCTACAAGCGAGTCTTTAGTCTGTACAAAAGTCGAGACTATACTCTGTATTCGAGACAAAAGTTTGTTCAATAGGCGAGACTATTGTCTGTTCTATAGGCTATACTATAGTCTGTTTTATAGGCGAGACTATCGTCTGTTCAATAGTGGAAACTATAGTCTGATTCGAGACTAAGATTTGTTTTATATTCGAGACTAAATTGTGTTTCAAAGGCGAGACTATAGTCAGTTCTATAGGCGAGACTCTAATCTGTTCTATTGGTGAGACCAAAGTCTCTTCTATAGGGGAGACTATAGTCTGTTCTATACGCGAGACTACGGTCTGTTCTATAGGCGAGACTATGGTCTGTTCTATAGACGAGACTTATGTCTAGACTATTCTATAGTTAAATTATATTAGTTTATAAAATGTCTTCCAAAGGCGAGACTATAGTCAGTTCTATAGGCGATACTCTAATCTGTTCTATTGGTGAGAGCAAAGTCTGTTCTATAGGGGAGACTATAGTCTGTTCTATACGCGAGATTATGGTCTGTTCTATAGGCGAGACTATGGTCTGTTCTATAGACGAGTCTTATGTCTAGACTATTCTATATTTAAATTGTATTAGTTTATAAAATGTTTTCCAAAGGCGAGACTATAGTCAGTTCTATAGCGATACTCTAATCTGTTCTATAGGTGAGACCAAAGTCTGTTCTATAGGGGAGACTATAGTCTGTTATATACGCGAGACTATGGTCTATTCTATAGGCGAGACTATGGTCTGTTCTATAGACGAGACTTAAGTCTAGACTATTCTATAGTTAAATTATATTAGTTTAAAAATAGTTTTAGAAACTGAAAACCCTATTCAATATTTATAATTGCATTCTTTGTGTTTCTTTTTTGTTGTTTAAATACATTTTCTATGAATTTTCGACACTTTTTCTTTTTTTGGGGTTTCAAAAATTAATTTTAAATTCTTTACAAAGAATTAAAAAAAAACTACAGTTTTTTGCTGCTGTTGTTGCTATTATATTGTTATAATCTTTTTCTTCATAAAACTGTTGTACATTTTGTTATTGTAGTTCCTGCTCCAGCCGTTGTTGTTGTTCTTGTATGCAGCATGTATCTGCAATTGTTATTTCAAGTGTTTTGCAAGTGCTTTAGATTATTCTCTCTGTATGTACAGTATTTTGTGGATTTACAGTATGTTTTCGTTGGTTAGTTTTGCATTCATTCGCTTTTTTTTTCTCTCATTCATTTAAAGTTTTTAATACAGATTTTAAGAAATCAAAAAGCTGGAATTAAGTGTTGCTAGTTTTGTATACAATAGTTTGAAAATATTTTAAAGAGAAGATGTTGAAGGCAAAAAAAATCCTATTAAAATAATATGAAGAAGCAACAAATCTAAAACGTGCTTAAAATGATAAACAAATAATATAGTTTTTTTTTCCTAAATGGGGAAAATATGGTTTTGTTGGGCTAAAGGAAGAGGTCATAAACGTTTTTTAGAATGTTGATATTTTAGATAAAGAAATAAATAATGAAATTTTTAACCTTCTAAGTTTTTGTAATATATTCATTAAATTCTAGGACTAGGACTTTTAGTAAGCAGAACTGGCGCTATGGGATGAGTCAAATTTAATGCCCTATTTCTAGTCCTATTCCTAGTCCTATTCCTAGTCCTATTCCTAGTCCTATTCCTAGTCCTATTCCTAGTCCTATTCCTAGTCCTATTCCCAGTCCTATTCCTATTCCTATTCCTAGTCCTATTCCTAGTCCTATTCCTAGTCCTATTCCTAGTCCTATTCCTAGTCCTATTCCTAGTCCTATTCCTAGTACTATTCCTAGTCCTATTCCTAGTCCTATTCCTAGTCCTATTCCTAGTCCTATTCCTAGTCCTATTCCTAGTCATATTCCTAGTCCTATTCCTAGTCCTTTTCCTAGTCCTATTCCTAGTCCTATTCCTAGTCCTATTCCTAGTCCTATTCCTAGTCCTATTCCTAGTCCTATTCCTAGTCCTATTCCTAGTCCTATTCCTAGTCCTTTTCCTAGTCCTATTCCTAGTCCTATTCATAGTCCTATTCCTAGTCCTATTCCAAGTCCTATTCTTAGTCCTATTCCTAGTCCTATTCCTAGTCCTATTCCTAGTCCTATTCCTAGTCCTATTCCTATTCCTAGTCCTATTCCTAGTCCTATTCCTATTCCTAGTCCTATTCCTAGTCCTATTCCTAGTCCTATTCCTAGTCCTATTCTTAGTCCTATTCTTAGTCCTATTTCTATTCCTAGTCCTATTCCTAGTCCTATTCCTATTCCTATTCCTAGTCCTATTCATATTCCTAGTTCTAGTTCTTGTCCTAGTCTTAGTCTTAGTCCTAGTCCTATTCCGAGTCCTATTCCTATTTCTATTCCTAGTCCAAGTCCTATTCTGTTCCTATTTCTATTCCTAGTCCTATTTATATTGCTATTCCTAGCCCTAGTCTTAGTCCTATTCTTAATCCTATTCCTAGTATTATATCTAGTTCTAGTCATATTCCCAGTTCTATTCCTAGTCATATTCCTAATCCTAATCATTTTCCTAGTCCTAGTGCTACTATTCAGATAGACGGTCTTCGACATAATGAATCAAAAATATATAAACTTTATGGCTCCGTACATGATGACGTGATGTACCCACCAACTTTTGCCTGATGCATATCCAAAAATACACTCCCCTGCACAAAAAGGCAACAATTTTTATTTAACACAAACCTCAGCGTAATGACGAAATTCAAACAAAAGCAAATAAACACTCCTGCACTTCCACATGTAACGTTTTACAACTTGCATTAAGCGACAAAAAGACCAAAAAAAGTGGTAAATGCAAACAATTTGTATTCTTGCGAATAATACTACTACTGGGAGTGTGTACAAACACATAGAAAAACAGAAACAAAGGAAACGGATGTAACGGTTCGAATGCTCTTAATGTAGTATGAGAATTACTGAGCGCGTGAGTGAATGAGTCAGTTTGTTTGTTTGTGTACGTGTGTTTTGCTTTATATTGCTTTTGTGCAATGCATGGTTGCAGCAAAATGACTGACTGACTGACTGACTGACTGTGTTTTTAAACTTGAAATAACATTTCACTGTTTTAATATAAAAAAAAAACAGTTTGTGATAGTTAAATTTCTTAGTTTTTTTCTTCTTGTTGCCATAATTTGTCTTACAGAGCGTAAGAGAGCAAAGTTTAGTCAATAATACATTTATGCAAATTTAGTTTTGGTGCAAAAGCATTTACTCATATACATATGTATGTATGTAAAAGTGTACATTTTGCAACACTCCTTCTTGCAAATTCATATTCATGCTTAGTTGCATATACAAATTTAAGTGTAATAAAAAAAACTAAACGTTACACCTGAACAAACTTCATGTTGTTCGTTGGTTACTTTTTTTGCTTTTTAGTAACATTTCATTTTTAGGGTGGAATTCATTAAGCAGAGTTTAAAACTCGTTAGTTAATTGCTAAGAGCATTAGGTTAAACTAACAACCATATTTAAACTCAGCGACATTTTTCGTTGGGGGTAAATTGTGGGTAGGGGTATAAGTTGGAAGTAGGTTTTTTTTTTAATATTTAGCAGAGTGTTGTTAAATAGTTTTAACGTTAATAATAATTAATTGCTAAAATAAATTTACAAAATTTACTTACAAACTGTATTATTGGTTTAATTATAATTTATTACCTGTAAGAAAAAAATATATGCATTTATTAATTAAAATCAAATAATATAAAATTAATTTATATATAATATAATATGGGTATGTATTTCACTACCATATCTTAATTTTTATAAATTAAGTTATGATTTTGTCAAACATAAACTAATAATACAATACTTATTGCAAAGTATAATAAAAGTTAATCGCAAACAGAGCAAGGAATATGACTTAAAAAGTTTTTTTTTTAAACTAGAACTGAACCAGAACTGAACTAGAACTGAACTAGAACTAACTAGAACTGAACTAGAACGGAACTAGAACGGAACTAGACACAGAACTGAACTAGAACTGAACTAGAACTGAACTAGAACTGAACTAGAACTGAACTAGAACTGAACTAGAACTGAACTAGAACTGAACTAGAACTTAACTAGAACTGAACTAGAACTGAACTAGAACTGAACTAGAACTGAACTAGAACTGAACTAGAACTGAACTAGAACTGAACTGAACTAGAACTGAACTAGAACTGAACTAGAACTGAACTAGAACTGAACTAGAACTGAACTAGAACTGAACTAGAACTGAACTAGAACTGAACGAGAACTGAACTAGAACTGAACTAGAACTGAACTAGAAACTGAACTAGAACTGAACTAGAACTGAACTAGAACTGAACTAGAACTGAACTAGAACTGAACTAGAACTGAACTAGAACTGAACTAGAACTGAACTAGAACTGAACTAGAACTGAACTAGAACTGAACTAGAACTGAACTAGAACTGAACTAGAACTGAACTAGAACTGAACTAGAACTGAACTAGAACTGAACTAGAACTGAACTAGAACTGAACTAGACTGAACTAGAACTGAACTAGAACTGAACTAGAACTGAAACTAGAACTGAACTAGAACTGAACTAGAAACTGAACTAGAACTGAACTAGAACTGAACTAGAACTTAACTAGAACTGAACTAGAACTGAACTAGAACTGAACTAGAACTGAACTAGAACTGAACTAGAACTGAACTAGAACTGAACTAGAACTGAACTAGAACTGAACTAGAACTGAACTAGAACTGAACTAGAAACTGAACTAAACTGAACTAGAACTGAACTAGAACTGAACTAGAACTGAACTAGAACTGAATAGAACTGAACTAGAACTGAACTAGAACTGAACTAGAACTGAACTAGAACTGAACTAGAACTGAACTAGAACTGAACTAGAACTGAACTAGAACTGAACTAGAACTGAACTAGAACTGAACTAGAACTGAACTAGAACTGAACTAGAACTGAACTAGAACTGAACTAGAAGAACTAGAACTGAACTAGAACTGAACTAGAACTGAACTAGAACTGAACTAGAACTGACTAGAACTGAACATAACTGAACTAGAACTGAACTAGAACTGAACTAGAACTGAACTAGAACTGAACTAGAACTGAACTAGAACTGAACTAGAACTGAACTAGAACTGAACTAGAACTGAACTAGAACTGAACTAGAACTGAACTAGAACTGAACTAGAACTGAACTAGAACTGAACTAGAACTGAACTAGAACTGAACTAGAACTGAACTAGAACGAACTAAACTGAACTAGAACTCAACTAGAACTCAACTAGAACTTAAAGAACTGAACTAGAACTGAACTAGAACTGAACTAGAACTGAACTAGAACTGAACTAGAACTCAACTAGAACTGAACTAGAACTGAACTAGAACTGCACTAGAACTGAACTAGAACTGAACTAGAACTCAACTAGAACTGAAACTAGAACTGAACTAGAACTGAACTAGAACTGAACTAGAACTGAACTAGAACTGAACTAGAACTGAACTAACTGAACTAGAACTGAACTAGAACTGAACTAGAACTGAACTAGAATGAACTAGAACTGAACTAGAACTGAACTAGAACTGAACTAGAACTGAACTAGAATGAACTAGAACTGAACTAGAACTGAACTAGAACTGAACTAGAACTGAACTAGAACTGAACTAGAACTGAACTAGAACTGAACTAGAACTGAACTAGAACTGAACTAGAACTGAACTAGAAACTGAACTAGAACTGAACTAGAACTGAACTAGAACTGAACTAGAACTGAACTAGAACTGAACTAGAACTGAACTAGAACTGAACTAGAACTGAACTAGAACTGAACTAGAACTGAACTAGAACTGAACTAGAACTGAACTAGAACTGAACTAGAACTGAACTAGAACTGAACTAGAACTGAACTAGAACTGAACTAGAACTGAACTAGAACTGAACTAGAACTGAACTAGAACTGAACTAGAACTGAACTAGAACTGAACTAGAACTGAACTAGAACTGAACTAGAACTGAACTAGAACTGAACTAGAACTGAACTAGAACTGAACTAGAACTGAACTAGAACTGAACTAGAACTGAACTAGACTGAACTAGAACTGAACTAGAACTGAACTAGAACTGAACTAGAACTGAACTAGACTGAACTAGAACTGAACTAGAACTGAACTAGAACTGAACTAGAACTGAACTAGAACTGAACTAGAACTGAACTAGAACTGAACTAGAACTGAACTAGAACTGAACTAGAACTGAACTAGAACTGAACTAGAACTGAACTAGAACTGAACTAGAACTGAACTAGAACTGAATTAGAAACTGAACTAGAACTGAACTAGAACTGAACTAGAACTGAACTAGAACTGAACTAGAACTGAACTAGAACTGAACTAGAACTGAACTGTAGCCACTAAACATCTCAGCCTAAAAAATTAAATGAATTTAAATGTTTTTCTACTTTGGCTGTAGTTTACAAAAGTTTTAAGAACCCTTTTATTCAACACAGCAAATAACTCTAACTTATTTATTTTAAACAAAGTTTGATTTTCGCTCTTTTTCATAAGATTTTCTGGATTTTAACATTACATAGCTAAAGTAACTAATTTCTCTTTCTAGTACTTTTATTAATGTTTCACTCTACTTTGTAATTCCATTAAGTATAACAGCTGGACGTTGGATAAACTTTTAAAGAAAGTGCATATCAAACTTAACTGAGAAAAGGAACTGAACACAAACTTCTAACATGAATTACTTTAATGTAATTATGCGCTTTACGGGTCTTCTGCTTGTAAATAAATGCAACATTTAGTTTCGAATGAATTAATGTGTCTTTAACTAAATACATTTTAACCTGAAGTTACTTATAGACACACCAACACACCCACTGATTTAAGTTATTCACAGTTGTAGCAGACCAGTTCTGCAAAACGCCTAAAACTTTAGCAAATTCTATCAATTATGAAATTCTGCTTCTATTCAGATAATTACAATGTTCTACTTGATGGAGAATTGCATATCAGTCTTACTGTATTTAATGCAACCGAGATCCGACATGGCCAACTGGGTAAACAAATTTAGTAGCAAATAAAAAAACGATGGTTATGGATCATAAACACAGAATGAATAAGGAGTAGGTGTGTAGTAATGAAACTGTGAAAGAATTTAGTGTATTTTACTTACATAAGTAGTTACAATTTGTTAAATTAAAACAGATTTTGCTACCTGTGTTCCTATAAGTATACTTAGTGATGGATCAACAATGGTAAATGATTTATGACTTTTAAACTATATTTGAAAAATTATTATTTTTTCACTAAGTAACTATTGCGTGCATTTCTTCTGGCAAAATCAACATTAGTAATTAAAAATAAAATTCATGCAGATAATAACCGTTTCTGGGAATTGGATCGGAATAGGAATAAGCTAGTATGTACTTAAAATGACAAGAAATGTGAATAGAACTAGGATTAGACTGGAAAAATGACTAGTAACATGGCTATGAATATAACAAGGAATAATTATATAGATATATATGTATATAGAATTAAAGTTGGAGGGGAATTGTGACAAATAAAAGGACGTAAAATACAAAACTAGCAAAAGGACACCAAATATTTATAAATAGGTCAGTTCTAGTTCAATTCTAATTCAGTTTTAGTACAGTTCTAGTTCAGTTCTAGTTCAGTTCTAGTTCAGTTCTAGTCAGTTCTAGTTCAGTTCTAGTTCAGTTCTAGTTCAGTTCTAGTCAGTTCTAGTTCAGTTCTAGTTAGTTCTAGTTCAGTTCTGTTCAGTTCTAGTTCATTTCTAGTTCAGTTCTAGTTCAGTTCTAGTTCAGTTCTAGTTCAGTTTCTAGTTCAGTTCTAGTTCAGTTCTAGTTCAGTTAGTTTCAGTTCAGTTCGTTAGTTCAGTTCTAGTTCAGTTCTAGTTCAGTTCTAGTTCAGTTCTAGTCAGTTCTAGTTCAGTTCTAGTTCAGTTCTAGTTCAGTTCTAGTTCAGTTCTAGTTCAGTTTTCTAGTTCAGTTCTAGTTCAGTTCTAGTTCAGTTCTAGTTCAGTTCTAGTTCAGTTCTAGTTCAGTTCTAGTTCAGTTCTAGTCAGTTCTAGTTCAGTTTCAGTTCAGTTCCTAGTTCAGTTCTAGCTTCAGTTCTAGTTCAGTTCTAGTTCAGTTCTAGTTAGTTCTAGTTCAGTTCTAGTTTCAGTTCTAGTTCAGTTCTAGTTCAGTTCTAGTTCAGTTCTAGTTCAGTTCTAGTTCAGTTCTAGTTCAGTTTCTGTTCAGTTCTAGTTTCAGTTCTAGTTCAGTTCTAGTTCAGTTCTTCAGTTCTAGTTCATTTCTAGTTCAGTTCTAGTTCAGTTCTAGTTCAGTTCTAGTTCAGTTCTAGTTCAGTTCTAGTTCAGTTCAGTTCAGTTCTAGTTCAGTTTCTAGTTCAGTTCTAGTTCAGTTTGTTCAGTTCTAGTTCAGTTCTAGTTCAGTTTAGTTCTTTCTAGTTCAGTTCTAGTTCAGTTCTAGTTCAGTTTAGTTCAGTTCTAGTTCAGTTCTAGTTCAGTTCTAGTTCAGTTCTAGTTCAGTTCTAGTTCAGTTCTAGTTCAGTTCTAGTTCAGTTTCTAGTTCAGTTCTAGTTCAGTTCTAGTTCAGTTCTAGTTCAGTTCTAGTTCAGTTCTAGTTCAGTCTAGTACAGTTCTGGTTCAGTTTTAGTTCAGTTTTAGCAGTTCTAGTTTAGTTCTAGTTCACTTCCAGACAGTCCAACCGTGACATTTTGGGGTTTTTACAAGGAAACGTTGGCTATTTAGCCCTTAACATTATCCAAAATTTCAGTTTTTTGGTTGTTCCATTTAAGTCTTATTATAATAGCAATACTGCTTTTTGTTTCTTAAGCAATAAATAAAAAATACCTTTAAAACGACTTCATCTAGAAGCTAAATACTTGTAAATTTCAAAGAAAAAAATGTTAATATTATTTAGCACTCCATTAAATTTCAATTCATTGTGAATATTCTAAGTTAATACTCCATGTTTAACAAAAAAATACCTATAGTACAAAAATAATTGATTAAAAACCAGATTTACAAAAAAAAAAAACCCCTAAAGAAATTTAGAGAAAATTAAATTATTTATTATTATCTATTAGCTGGCTACATAAGCTAACAATAATATAAAATTGTAAATTTTGCTAGAATTTTGTCTTTAAGAAAATTCTATTTATTGTTACGATTTGCAATTATTATTATTTTTTTGTACTGTAAGAGTTTGAGGTCTCACAGGCACTTAAATTCATAGACAAGAAACGTAGATGGAGAAGTAGATATTTATAGCAAATCAAAAGTACCACAAATTAAAATGTTTGTAGTACAGAGTCCCCTCTAAATATGTGTGTGTATACTTTTAAAACAAGCCTTGTCTTTGTTTAAATACTGTTTGTTATATGAAATAAAAGTAATTTGATTTCATTTATATTTAAGTTAGTTTTTCATTTTGTTACTTGGAGATTTTCTCATTTTGAGTTTAAGTGTTTACCAAAATTCAATGGCACCCTAGGGGGTTTCTTTGCACACACACAAAACAATTCGGAAACAATACAATAAATATATAGATTCTATGTATTTCTATATAAATAATTATTTTTTTTTCCATTGTGTTGTTTTCTTTTAATTTTAGTTATTTTGAAACTTTAAATGTATTGAAAGGAAAAATGTTAAATATGTATGCCGTCAAATTTACACTTCGATTAAGAAAAAATACTTGAGTAAACAAAACCATCCACTCACATAGATACAATTATACATTTACACACATACATATATGTATATAGAAGACGCACTCACCCAAACAACCATAAAAATGTCGATTAAAATTCATCAATAAGCTGTATTTGTTGCTGTTTTCCTGTCTGTCGGAGTATTAGTTTTATATATCAGCATCCCTGTTTCTAGCCATTTATTCAGACATACAGTCATTTATATATTCGAAGAGTCATTGATGGGAAATACAACAACACAAATTCAAAATTAATCCCATATACAGTGATATTTTTCCATTTTCATTTACTGACTATGACTGTTGAATGTACAATTTCTATAGCAACAGTTTAGTCGAAAAGTTTTCAGACACTTTAGATTTAAGAGTAATTCTCCCATAATACTAATGAAATAGAAAACTTAAAAGTGGTTATTATGGACGTCAATCACTCACTAAATGCTGAATTTAAGAGTCATGTAACAAACCCCCAAAAATGGATAAAAACTGAAGAGAAATCGGTGGTATATTTTAATAAATAAACCCTATTACCATATAGCTAAGTCCCCTTCTTTGCGCCTTTGTTACTTATTTATAATGAAACTAAAGTCAGACAAAGAGTAAAAAAAAACACACAAAAATACATATTCTCATTACCAGTATTTTTCTACTTTTTCCCTTAAGATGAAATAGACGAAAATCTTTATAAGCCAGCTAGATAAACAAACATCATCTAGTTTGAATTGAACATAGCAAATGAAAAAAAAAAACTCATTGTTGAATTTCCACTCTCAACATTTGGGTAATTTTATGGAAAATGGAAATTAGATACAAGAAAAAATGTTAGAAAAAATTCTAAACATTTATTTACTTTAAGGATGTTAAACACATACATATGTACATATACTGAATCGCAAATAAACACACATTTATTTTAAGCTGCTGTCTCTATGTATTTGTGTTTGTCTGCCTGCGTATGTGAATGTATTGATAAACTAACTGAAAAATGTTGCTTCTATTTTTTTATTTTATTCAAACCAATATTTGGTTTACAGTTGTATACTCCCATCAACTGCGAGATATTTGAGGGAAAACTAGCAGCAAACTAAAAAATAAGTTTTTATTAGTTTTCTTTATCAGCATATTAAATATGTGTGTGGGAGTGTCGGTGATAAGAAACCTCATCGGTAGAAACGTGCTAGGAATATGCCGGCTTGTCCTACAATTTCAAGGTATAGATAAACATTGAATACAGGAGGGCACTAGTGAAACACAGATGACACCTACTCCCGTAAACATAAGTATCTGCTATCATATGACAGTTAAAATAAAATTACTTATAGAGAATTGATCATATTTTACAGGCTGATTTAAGATAATCCGGATCTAAGCTTCAGTTCTAGTTCTGTTGTAGTTTTGTTCTAGTTCTGTTCTAGTTCTGTCTAGTTCTGTTCTAGTTCTGTTCTAGTTCTGTTCTAGTTCTGTTCTAGTTTCTAGTTCTGTTCTATTGTTCTAGTTCTGTTCAGTTCTGTTCTAGTTCTGTTCTAGTTCTGTGCTATTCTGTTCTAGTTCTGTTCTAGTTCTGTTCTAGTTTCTAGTTCTGTTCTAGTTCTGTTCTAGTTCTGTTTCTAGTTCTGTTCTAGTTCTGTTCTAGTTTCTGTTCTAGTTCTGTTCGAGTTTCTGTTCTAGTTCTGTGCTAGTTCTGTTCTAGTTCTGTTCCGTTCGTTCTAGTTCTGTTCTAGTTCTGTTTCTAGTTCTGTTCTAGGTCTGTTCTAGGTTCTGTTCTAGTTCTGTTCTAGTTCTGTTCTAAGTTCTGTTTAGTTCTGTTCTAGTTTCTGTTTCTAGTTCTGTTCTAGTTCTGTTCTAGTTCTGTTCTAGTTCTGTTCTAGGTTCTGTTCTAGTTCGTTCTAGTTCTTGTTTCTAGTTCTGTTCTAGTTCTGTTCTAGTTCTGTTCTAGTTCTGTTCTGTTGTTCCTAGTTCTGTTCTAGTTCTGCTGTCTAGTTCTGTTCTAGTTCTTGTTCTAGTTCTGTTCTAGTTCTGTTCTAGTTCTGTTCTAGTTTTCTGTTTCTAGTTCTTGTTCTAGTTCTGTTCTAGTTCTGTTCTAGTTCTGTTCTAGTTCTGTTCTAGTTCTGTTCTAGTTCTGTTCTAGTTCTGTTCTAGTTCTGTTTAGTTCTGTTCTAGTTTCTAGTTCTGTTCTAGTTCTGTTCTAGTTCTGTTCTAGTTCTGTTCTAGTTCTGTTCTAGTTCTGTTCTAGTTCTGTTCTAGTTCTGTTCTAGTTCTGTTCTAGTTCTGTTCTAGTTCTGTTCTAGTTCTGTTCTAGTTTTGTTCTAGTTCAGTTCTAGTTCTGTTCTAGATCTGTTCTAGTTTTTCTGTTCTGGTGCTATTCTAGTTCTGTTCTAGTTCTGTTCTAGTTCTGTTCTAGTTCTGTTCTAGTTCTGTTCTAGTTCTGTTCTAGTTCTGTTCTAGTTCTGTTCTAGTTCTGTTCTAGTTCTGTTCTAGTTCTGTTCTAGTTCTGTTCTAGTTCTGTTCTAGTTCTGTTCTAGTTCTGTTCTAGTTCTGTTCTAGTTCTGTTCTAGTTCTGTTCTAGTTCTGTTCTAGTTCTGTTCTAGTTCTGTTCTAGTTCTGTTCTAGTTCTGTTCTAGTTCTGTTCTAGTTCTGTTCTAGTTCTGTTCTAGTTCTGTTCTAGTTCTGTTCTAGTTCTGTTCTAGTTCTGTTCTAGTTCTGTTCTAGTTCTGTTCTAGTTCTGTTCTAGTTCTGTTCTAGTTCTGTTCTAGTTCTGTTCTAGTTCTGTTCTAGTTCTGTTCTAGTTCTGTTCTAGTTCTGTTCTAGTTCTGTTCTAGTTCTGTTCTAGTCTGTTCTAGTTCTGTTCTAGTTCTGTTCTAGTTCTGTTCTAGTTCTGTTCTAGTTCTGTTCTAGTTCTGTTTCTAGTTCTGTTCTAGTTCTGTTCTAGTTCTGTTCTAGTTCTGTTCTAGTTCTGTTCTAGTTCTGTTCTAGTTCTGTTCTAGTTCTGTTCTAGTTCTGTTCTAGTTCTGTTCTAGTTCTGTTCTAGTCTTGTTCTAGTTCTGTTCTAGTTCTGTTCTAGTTCTGTTCTAGTTCTGTTCTAGTTCTGTTCTACTTCTGTTCTAGTTCATTATTTATGGTTTATAGTTCAATTCTCGGATATATAATAAATCGAGTTTAGTTCTCATTTTCTTTCTATTTAGAAAAGGCGCCCAAGGTAGTTTATGGCGGATTTTTTAAAACTCAGATGGAAGAGAGAAATAGTATAAAAAAGAATGAATAGTCTAATTATTTTCATAAAATGCTATAGCATAAAATATCACTGTAGACATTGAAATTCACACTCATACACCAGCAGACTTTTGTCTAAAAAAAACTTATAAGTGAAGAGTTTTAGTGTTGTAATATTTTGGTAAAACATACATATATTAGGGAGACTTGGATCGAAATGAAGGATTTAATTTAAGGATATAGTTTCAGGGTGTTCTCGCTATACTTAGTTGATAACCTTGAGTTGCATTTTAGTAGCCTCCCTATTATAAGTACATTTCGATGTGTATGCAAATGTGTGTTTAACATCTTTTTCTATGTTTTATATACATACATATACATATTGTTATGTTTCGTTAAAAAGTTGTTCGGTTATGAACTGATACGGTTATTAGCCAGCCATTCCCGTTATATTTACTTTCATCTTTTACCACAATCTCATAAATTCGTTATCTTCTATCTCTCACATACATACAGTTATACATACTAACACTTTAACTGAGATTTTTCTTTTAATGTTTTACATTTTCAACAACTTTTTGTTGTTGCTTTTGTGGTTGTTGTGTTTTTTTTTTCTGTTTTCCATTTCATAGCAAATGCAGCAGATGCTTTTAACTACAAATAAGTATTTGTAGAAAAAGAACTTGTTTGCTTGTCCGTCTTTACTGAGTTGTGGCTTAAATGAATCGAATTTTGTAGTTGTTGTTGGTGTCTGGTATTTAAAAGTAATTTTTCACACAGTTTTTCTTTTACTTTGTTTGTATTTGTATAATACTTGCTGAAAAGCAGTTGTAAGTAAGTTTGTTTTTTTTTTTGCTTTTGTGTTTGTATTTAGTTTTGTTTCATTTTCCTTTTGGGTTGTTAGAGATTTTCATCATTTGCAAATCATTGTTGTGCTTTATGCTGATAATGGAAAATTTTTGTTGGAAAAATACATACATATTTGAGCTGAATAGAAGAAAAAAATAATATAAAATGAAAATTATGCTAAATTTTTATTTTTTATTTAAGATTTTCTTGTTGGTTTAGTAAACATTGGTGTGGTTTAATTTGTTTTCATTTTTATGTTTCTTTCTTTCTTTTTGTGTATTTTTGAGGGGTGGAGGAGATTTAAAGTAATAAAGTGCTAGACAACAAGTATTAAAAACTTTTCTTGATACTTCTGGGAGTGTGATTAATATTTAATAATTTTACATAAAGTTACTTTGTGGTAGACCACTTTCAAATGGTTAAGTTTGGTTTTACTCCCTTGGTTTTTTGTTTTGGTGTATTTATTCAGAAAGTACAAACAGATTAAATATGTATACAATTTTTTTCTAGTAATATTGTGTTAAAATTAAGGAAATCTTAAATTTTAAATTAAATATAAAATTTAAAGCTTTAAAGCAACATATTACTTAACATTATCTGTCTGCGCAAAATGAGAATTCACAGGTTTTAAAAAGTAAAGCATATTACCAGTGTCAGTGAGAAGCAAAACTGTCGGATGATGACGTGCAAGTTCTTCTTTAACTCACATCTAAATGGCGACTTTTAAACGGAAATCAATTAATATGGCATGGTTATTAATTTATCACCTACAAGTATGCCCATAAAACTGAATTTTATAAATGCATATCGCTTTAATTATAAACTTAACCACTTTATATTAATTACAAAATTCCATTACTCTCATTCCGGTTTATTAAAAAAAGAAACCTTTGTATTGATTTACATTTAACATAAAATATCCTTTACAAAATAGTTTCTTAATTAAATGGTTAACCAGACTTTTAGTTTTTATATACACACACACATACTTAAATGAAATGCATATTGATATAAATTTACATACAGTACTTATTGCAAGTCATACAAAACAATATTATTTTTAGTACTTTAGCAGTGTAGTGTGTATGATTAATATTTAATTATCACAAACAATAACCATACGCACCACAAAACCACATGAAACAACAAAAACCATACAATAATAGGTACTAGAGAAAACAAATTACATTCCAAAATAATAGTTAGGGAATTTGTAATGTTGTAAATATGGATGGAAAAACATATTAAATGTCAAATTTGTATACATATGTACACAAAAAGATATAAATATTTAGACATACATATGCATATGAGCACATGTGTGTGCCTTTATATTTAGACACCAATAAAGTTGATTATATACTTGTTAGAAAATTAAACTTTCAATGCTTTTTAAAGGTTAAGCACCCACAGGAGACACTGAGTAAGTTGTATTTGATTTGTGGGTGGTAAAAATCTTAATGGTTTTTATTTGTTATATGTATTTTTGTGTGTCATTAAGTTAAATTAATAATGGTTTAAGTACACATGTATGTGCTGGTATTTATAAAGTACTTATATTTAAATACATTTAATGCTTTGACATTTATCAATATATAAACAAATTGTTTTGAAAGTAATTACGCCTCGACATAAAACCGTGGATCATTAAAATCTGTAGCCAGTTTTCAATGAAAATTTGATGTAGAAAAAACAGAATACTTCCCTGAACTAACTAACTAACTACTAACTAACTAACTAACTAACTAACTAACTAACTAACTAACTAACTAACTAACTAACTAACTAACTAACTAACTAACTAACTACTAACTAACTAACTAACTAACTAACTAACTAACTAACTAACTAACTAACTAACTAACTAACTAACTACTAACTAACTAACTAACTAACTAACTAACTAACTAACTAACTAACTAACTAACTAACTAACTAACTAACTAACTAACTAACTAACTAACTAACTAACTAACTAACTAACTAACTAACTAACTAACTAACTAACTAACTAACTAACTAACTAACTAACTAACTAACTAACTAACTAACTAACTAACTAACTAACTAACTAACTAACTAACTAACTAACTAACTAACTAACTAACTAACTAACTAACTAACTAACTAACTAACTAACTAACTACTAACTACTACTAACTAACTAACTAACTAACTAACTAACTAACTAACACAAAGAAATCATCCACGGGCATCCAGCGGTAAATTTCAGAAAAATTGGATATAATGTTATCTAAGCCAACTATTTCGCGATGTTTGGTGAAATCGAGGCATCTTGGGAAAGAATCGCGCAAGAAACCTTTTCCAACTAAAATTTAAAGAATTTGCAATATCTCTTGTAAATGAAACATCGCGTTGAATTTACCTGATCTTATCAGAATTAGACGGTTAATCAGTGGAATTATTTACCTTGGAGTTTTGAAACAGAGATTAATCGCATTAAACCTCAATATACAAGGTGCAATAAATGGTAAAAGGTGTGGTAGAAGTTCGAATGAGATATGGCTAATTCTTTGAACTTTAGTTAATAAAGATTTATTTCGTGATTCTCTTCCATGATGCCCCGATTCCACCAAACATTCTTAGGCTTAGATAACGTTATATCCAATTTTTCTAAAATTTACCGCTAGATGCCCGTGGATGATTTCTTTGGGTCAGCTTTAGAGATTCGTCTTATCATCCGGTTTGAGGTGGGCTGATGTTTTTCTGGAAAATTTTCGACATGGAGCGTTAGTATCAGTGTCATATTTCTTAATATGCTATAAACGATTAAAAATATTTTTTTTGGAAGAATTGAGCTGTTCTCCCATATCCTTTTACGATTTACAAGCTTTATGAAGTTCAAAAATGGATCTACCCTGGGCAGGAGTATATTTTTGGACTATTCCCATTATTAGTCTTAAAAATAATGACGTAAAATTTCTTATACATTAAATTAAAAATAATATTTACCAAAATAAAAATACAGTTTTATTCAAAATTAGATTTGACTTAAAAAAATTTTTGTAAAAAATGACAGTTTCCAATTAGATGTCGCAATTTCTTAGATTTATCTTTGGGCCATTTTCACCAAATTCAAAATTGAAAAGGAAATAAGAAATGTTCCACAACGAAATTCATTCCATGTTAATATAACAACATCAATGTATAAAATACAAGTGTTTGGAACTGAAAATATAACGTAATATATCCATAATTTTATAAAAATCACATCAAGCAGTAATATTAAGAGAGCGTTTCCAACCACAGCTGTATTTCCACGTGTATTTTACACATGCAATGTTTCATATGTATCAGACGATTTACAGATGGAAATTTTGACAGTACATATGTAAAATACATGTCGTCTAATAGCACCTTTAAAATTATGTTTAATTTAAACTCGCTTAAAATTATGAAAATTAAAAAAAAAAAAAAAAAATCGTAACAAAATAAAATTTTATTTTGGTTTTAATTTGGTTACGAAAAAAATCGTTACTTTTGTTAACAAAAGTGCCTTTACGAATTATTTTTTGTAAAATAAAACAAAGTTTCTTAATATATACGAAAAAAGATATTACGACAGGTTTTCGTACTTTCATAATATTAGAAAAGTGGTTGATGCAATTTTCTTATACACATATTACGAGAAAAGTAGTTACGAAATTTTTTTCGTAAAGTTAGGCATGGATTATTTTCAGTGTTAATCACAAAAATAAGTATACAGATTTTATTTAAAAAGGTATATTATTAAAAAACAAAAAAGTAACACAATTTATTAAAAACAATTGTAATAAATATTATTTAATTTATTTAAGTTCTCATTTAAGGTGATGTTAAATAGGTTCAAAATTTACGTCACAAAGTAAGTATGCAGATCATTCCAATGTATATTTGGTTTAATAAAAATAATAAAAAATAAAAAATTTTTAGGCAATAACTTTAAAAAATCCACTTTTGTTCCAAAAACTTGAAATTTTTGGTAATTGACCCGAATATTACTTATAGGAGGTTTTTTTCTTATTCAAAGGCAGTTTGCTATTAAAACGCCTGAGTTTTGGATCTCTTTTTTGTTCATTATGATGCATTATAAGAAGATATTTTAACTTTTAAAGTAATTATAACTTAACAATAAATGCAATCCATTTCGGACCATTGCCATTTTTAACAAGTTATAGCGTTCATTATCGATATTTAATTACGATTTCCTGAAATTCATTTCTTAAAATGCGAAATTAAAAATATTTTTTCAAGTATCTATTAATTAAAACAAGTTTTTTTTATTACAATCATCCATTACACACTTCTCAATACTACCAATAATCGTCAAATGGTGACCATGTCAATAACTTACTCTACATATCGGTTCAGAAAAGGGTTATTGTCCAAAAAAATACATTTTTTATATTAAATCAAGCTCAATTAGCAGTATGAACGATTTGAACAATTTGAACAAGTATACGTATTAATTTGCTGCTAGAAAAAAACATGTTAAAATTAAAGATAATATACACAATTAACCCAATTTTCTATAATATGACAATTCGAAGTAAATTTCGGATGGAAGAACGTACTCTGCGTTCAAAATGGCTACTAACTAACTAACTAACTAACTAACTACTAACTAACTAACTAACTAACTACTAACTAACTAACTAACTAACTAACTAACTAACTACTAACTAACTAACTAACTAACTAACTAACTAACTAACTAACTAACTAACTAACTAACTACTAACTAACTAACTAACTACTAACTAACTAACTAACTAACTAACTAACTAACTAACTAACTAACTAACTACTAACTAACTAACTAACTAACTAACTAACTAACTAACTAACTAACTAACTAACTAACTAACTAACTAACTAATAACTACTAACTAACTAACTAACTAACTAACTAACTAACTACTAACTAACTACTAACTAACTAACTAACTAACTAACTAACACTAACTAACTAACTAACTAACTAACTAACTAACTAACTAACTAACTAACTAACTAACTAACTAACTACTAACTAACTAACTAACTAACTAACTAACTAACTAACTAACTAACTAACTAACTACGAACTAACTAACTAACTAACTAACTAACTAACTAACTAACTAACTAACTAACTAACTAACTAACTAACTAACTACTAACTAACTAACTAACTAACTAACTAACTAACTAACTAACTAACTAACTAACTAACTAACTAACTACTAACTAACTAACTAACTAACTAACTAACTAACTAACTAACTAACTAACTAACTAACTAACTAACTAACTACTAACTAACTAACTAACTACTAACTAACTAACTAACTAACTAACTAACTAACTACTAACTAACTAACTAACTAACTAACTAACTAACTAACTAACTAACTAACTAACTAACTAACTAACTACTAACTAACTAACTAACTAACTAACTAACTAAACTACTAACTAAACTAACTAACTAACTAACTAACTAACTAACTAACTAACTAACTAACTAACTAACTAACACTAACTAACTAACTAACTAACTAACTAACTAACTAACTAACTAACTAACTAACTAACTAACTACTAACTAACTAACTAACTAACTAACTAACTAACTAACTAACTAACTAACTAACCTAACTAACTAACTAACTAACTAACTAACTACTAACTAACTAACTAACTAACTAACTAACTACTAACTAACTAACTAACTAACTAACTACTAACTAACTAACTAACTAACTAACTAACTAACTAACTAACTAACTAACTAACTACTACTAACTAACTAACTAACTAACTAACTAACTAACTACTAACTAACTAACTAACTAACTAACTAATAACTAACTACTAACTAACTAACTAACTAACTAACTACTAACGAACTAACTAACTAACTAACTAACTAACTAACTAACTAACTAAACTAACTACTAACTAACTAACTACTAACTAACTAACTAACTAACTAACTAACTAACCTAACTAACTAACTAACTAACTAACTAACTAACTATCTAACTAACTAACTAACTAACTACTAACTAACTAACTAACTAACTAACTAACTAACTACTAACTAACTAACTAACTAACTAACTAACTAACTAAACTAACTACTACTAACTAACTAACTACTACTAACTAACTAACTAACTAACTACTAACTAACTAACTAACTACCTAACTAACTAACTAACTAACTGACTAACTGACTAACCTGACTAACTGACTACTAACTAACTAACTAACATTTTTTATACCCTTCACCCTTGATTTGGCGACTCATTTGTTTCTAACAAGCAGGTGACAATTTTTGTACATGACTATGCCGGCCCATGTACAAGCACTTTGCTCAAGTACTCCTGCTATCCAATCTCTTGTCATTGTAGGCACCGTTGGGGAAGATAGGTGTCATGAGTCAAGCTCAATCTTACCCCGACAAAGGAAAAGGCAATCACTGGTTACAGGTGATAGAAGGGGCGGGACCCATCATCGGTTGTAAACAATCACATTACTGTAAGGAATGCCATATCCCTACAACATTCTCATTATCTAAGGCGCACCCCAGTGCATTCCTGGACATATTAAAGTCACCCAACCAC
>NW_023996668.1:0-35673 GCF_015586225.1 Lucilia sericata | reverse complement strand
GGGAATCGAACCCACGACCTCCGGTCTACCAGACTAGAACACTAACAACTAACATACCGGAGGCAATGAAATAAGTAAATTTGTCCAAAAATGTGATCAGATCACTAACGACGATATAGATCCAAGAGCATTTATCGAAGTAAAACTAGATAATATTAAGGTAAAATTGCTGTTGGAGAGTGGGGGCTTTCGATAAGTTTGCTTGGGAAAGATTGCGAACAGGTAGTAGAGAAGTTAAACGGCCGTATTAAACCAGTTTTCTCTGAAATCCAAACTGCAGGTGGAAAAATTTACCAGATTTTAGGAAAAATTGAGGCTAAAGTAGATTATAAAGGACAACTGCATAACATAGAATTCTATTTGTGTCCAAATTACTACTTAGGTATCGATTTTTGGAAAAAATTCGACATTGCAACCAGGTCTGTTTGAAATATCAGAGTTAAAACCGGAAAATTTAATGGAAACTTTTCCTCTTGAGTTGAAGGATGTGGAACAACACAATCTGACTAGTCAATAGATGGATAGTTTGGGAAAAGTCGTGAAGAATTTTCAAACTTTTAAAAGAGATGGTTTAGGTAGAACCAATTTAGAGCTTCATACCATAGAACTAATGGATAATACAACACCAGTTAAGGATAGGTGTTATCCTGCACCGCTGGCGATACTGGATAACACCTATCCTTAACTGATGTTGTATTATCCATTAGTTCTATGGTATGAAGCTCTAAATTGGTTCTACCTAAACCATCTCTTTTAAAAGTTCGAAAATTCTTCACGACTTTTCCCAAACTATCCATCTATTGACTAGTCAGATTGTGTTGTTCCACATCCTTCAACTCAAGAGGAAAAGTTTCCATTAAATTTTCCGGTTTTAACTCTGATATTTCAAACAGACCTGGTGCAATGTCGAATTTTTTCCAAAAATCGATACCTAAGTAGTAATTTGAACACAAATAGAATTCTATGTTATGCAGTTGTCCTTTATAATCTACTTTAGCCTCAGTTTTTTCCTAAAATCTGGTAAATTTTTCCACCTGCAGTTTGGATTTCAGAGAAAATTGGTTTAATACGGCCGTTTAACTTCTCTACTACCTGTTCGCAATCTTTCCCAAGCAAACTTATCGAAGCCCCACTGTCCAACAGCAATTTTACCTTAATATTATCTAGTTTTACTTCGATAAATGCTCTTGGATCTATATCGTCGTTAGTGATCTGATCACATTTTTGGACAAATTTACTTATTTCATTGCCTCCGGTAGGTTAGTTGTTAGTGTTCTAGTCTGGTAGACCGGAGGTCGTGGGTTCGATTCCCACCTCAGGCACTGGTAAAGGAGCGCACAACAGGCCCGATAGAGGTCTAGGTGGAGGTCTTCGGATTTGATGTATGGAGAGACATCCTCCGTGGCAAACGAACGAACGAACGAACAACGAAAACTAACGAAACGAACAACGAACGAACGAACGAACGAACGAACGAAACGAACGAACGACGAACGAACGAGAACGAAACGAAAAGAAAGAAGAAAACGAACGAACGAACGAAACAACGAACGAACGAAACGAACGAACGAACGAACGAACGAACGAACTAACGAACGAACGAACAACGAAAACGAACGAACGAACGAAGACGAACGAACGAACGAACGACAACGAACGAAACGAACGAAACGAACCGAACGAACGAACGAACGACGAACGAACGAACGAACGAACGAACGAAACGAACGAACGAACGAACGAACGAACGAACGAACGAAACGAACGAACTACTAACGAACGAACGAACGACGAACGAACGAACTAAACGAACGAACGAACGAACGAACGAACGAACGAACGAACGAACGAACTAACGAACGAACGAACGAAATAACGAACTACTAACAACTAACGAACGAACTAACTAACGAACTAACTAACTAATCTACTAACTAACTAACTACTACTAACTGAACCTAACTAATAACTAACTAACTAACTAACTAACTAAACTAACAACTAAATAACTAACTACTAACAACTAACCTAACTAACAACAGACTAACTAACTACTAACTAACTAACTACTAACTAACTAACTAACTAACGAACTAACTAACTAACTACTAACTAACTAACTAACTAACTAACTAACTAACTAACTAACGACTAACTACTAACTACTAACTAAACTAAACTAACTAACTAACTATCTCATTGCATATTGACTTCTCTTTTACAGAATCTATCTATTATTCCTAGTGCTTTAATTTTCCTTAGTTTCCGCATGGATCATCACCTGTATTGAAAATTCGTTTTCTAACATAGATATAACGCTCTTCATAAGACCCTATAATTTTTTATTACTGTTATTTTCCTGTATAATTTTCTCATTCTCATTAGATTTTCCGCCAAACTACATTTATCCCTAATTTTGTATTTTTCAGGTTCTATATAAAAGCCTGAATACCTATATCTCTTGTTGTTCCGGCTGTTGTCTGTGTGGGCGTGATTCTGGTCGCCTTCATCACACTCCCTATCCTGTTTCCCGAACATTTGGGACAGTTAGGAGTAACAACTCCTATTAACCCACACTTGTAGCAGAATAAGGATCTCTGAACACTAGGACAATCAGTAAATATATGACTTGGTAATCTACATTTCCAACAAAGCATTCTGTCTGTACTTATAGTGTGCGATTTCCGGTAAGTATTGTCCGACTTATATTTCATTTCCTCTACTACTTCCGTTTTCTTTTCCCTTTCAAGTTCTATTTCAACTTCCTCGACTTGTCGCCTAGGTGGTATGAAACGAGTTTGTGGAATGTTTGACGTCTGCCTACGGAAATAATTCCTTTCAACTTCCTTACAAGTATCTCTCAAATGCTCTACAGAAAACACTTGCACAGAATACACTATTTGTGAAATACCTTGACGTAAGTTTCTCTTCAATATCCGTATTACTTCGTATTCTGGCAAAGGATTTCTAAGTCTTGCTCTTAATTTTCGCATAGCCTGAAAGAACTCATCAATAGATTCTCCAGGTAGTTGTCGTCGTTCTTCAAAATCTCTTAACCTTTCATACTCGCTTCGAATTGAGCCATATTGTACCCTAAGAGCTTTTTCAATTCATCCCACAATTCAATTGGCCTTTGTTGCACAAGGAGCCAATACCAGTCTTTGGCATCTCCCTTTAGCAATTTGTGGAATTTGCCTTGCAAATCCTGCCATGAGTAATTATGATATTTGAGCATATACTCGATTCGAAATATGAAATCTTCTATATATAGTTTATCTATGTTGCCATCGAAACTGATGTCCCATTTATCTACACCTATTAAATTCTTATACTTATTGGTATTTATATTTGAAGTGTAATCCCTAAAATCTAACCTCCTTTTTGGACATGGCTGAGTTTCCGGTTTCCTCTTTGGCGGTGCTTCTTCTATCTGGACTGACCTTTTCTCACTCTCCTCACTAATCGAAGACTCTACACCATCACTTGTTTTTCCTACCGTATTAATTTTCTGAAATTCCCTAATCATTCTGGAAAAACCTTCTTCTAAACTTTCCTTTATTTTCAAATCTAATTTGTCCTCGAGTTCTGATCTATAATTCTTTACATTTTCAGCTATCAAATCTCTGATAAGTCCAGCATAAGCTCTCAGACTATGGCCCGTGGAAGATCCTTTTTGTGTCTGAGGAATATTTGGTGGTGGAAAATTATATGTTCTCGGAGGAACAAAAGTTTTCGGTATTGCTCCGGTTTGTTGTCCAGGAACTAGAGTGTGTGTTTGCGATGGTGGCTCGTATGACTGGTGAGTTTGTGGTGTTGAAATAGTTTCTGACATATCTATAAATGTCCCTGTTTCCCTAGGTATTTTTTAAACTATTTTGGTAAATTATTTTTTAAAATTGAAGAAAGAAATTAAACATGAAATAAACAAATTAAACATAAAATAAACAAATACTAAACTATTAATTATTAATACATTAAGACATTAATTCTTACATACATACATACATTTAACAAAACACAAATACAAAATTTAAACATAAATAAACGTTACACTTTTTTAAATTACGTGACTTACAAACAAACAATAAGATTTTATAAAACAAATATTTCACAACATAAAAAGACAAAATATATCATACGATTTAACAAAAAATGCTATATTCAGCTTTGCCGAATCTCAAATACCCTCCACCTTTAAATAATTGTATAAATTATCAAATTAAAAATGTAGACTAATTCAAATTTAAAATCTCGTTAATATTAACATTTCGTTAATATTAACATTTCGTTAATATTAAAATTTTCTTACAATTCAATACATTTTAATAATGCCTTAAAGTATGCTATGAAATGTAGCACCTAACCCACTGTTACACAACATACTGAATTTATATATTTAACATAATATGTAAGTATGTATGTGACTGAAGAATGTATGGAAATTGCGACGTATTTTATTTGTATGTATTAATTTTCTATTGGAGCTATAGGAAATAATGAACCGATTTTTCTGATTTTCAACATAGTGCATCCTTGTATGAAAAAGTGTGCCAAAATTATCGAATTATCTGTTGTAGTTTTTGTAAAAAATACAGAAGGAGGAGCGAAAAAGCATAATTTTTTTCGGAGTTTTTTTTTTTCAAATTTTGGTTCATAACTTTTTACATAGTAGACCGACTAGCTGATTTTCAATACCAAACTTCCCAGGAAAACAATGAATATTTTGTTCGAATTTTAATAATTGCTATTGCTTCGTTTTAACGTGAGCGTGTTTTCTACAGACAGACAGACGAACGGATGGACAGACTTACATACACAGCTAAATCGACTCAGAATTTCATAAGGACCAAGAATATATGTACATATGTGTGTACTTTGTTGGGTGTCAAATGAATATTTCTAAGTGTTACACACGGAATGACAAACTTATATGTATATACCCTCTATCACCACAAAAGGTGGTTGAGGGTATAAAAAAGCTTATAAAAGTGCCTAAATTAATTTGGTTTATTGAAAATTTAAACTAATTATGACAAGAAAGATTTGTTTATCAGGATTCGAACCATGTATATTCAGTTTGTTACGCGTCTGTTCTACTCACAACGCCACATCTTTATTTAGTTTTTGTTAACTGATGTTATTCATATACAAGTAATATTTTCTATTCTGTTTGCGCAAAAAAAACAGTTGCTGAATATCTTTTATACTCTCCACCAATGATGCTGGTGGAGAGTATAAAAAATGAAACAGTTACTTTTTCCTAATTTACTCATTTTATTTAATCGTGCGCTATGAACATAAATCGTATTTCTATGAAAATCATTATTTGACAATTAGTAATACAACCAAACAGTGGTGTTGTGAGTGAAACGCGGAACTGGCGACCGCAAGACCCAATGTTCGAATCCTGTTTGGGTCACTTTTCATTTTTTCCGTTAAATAAAACAACTTTTTACTCCATTTTGATATCAGAAGTATATAATATCGTGAACCGATTTTTCCGATTTTCAACACAGTTCATTCTTGTACGCAAAACTATATGTCTGACAAAATTTATTGATTTATCTGCAGTAGTTTTTGTAAAAAATACACAAGAAAAGGTGAAAAAATACAATTTTTTTCGAGGTTGTCTGAAATTTTTGATCATAACTCCTAAACTACTAAACCGATTTTGCTGATTTTAAATACCAAACTGAACTGGATAATAATGAATATTTTGGGTGAATTTCATTAATATCGATAGCTTCGTTTTAACGTGAGCGTGTTTTAAACAGACAGACAGACGGACGGACGGACAGACGGACATAGCTAAATCGACTCAGAATTTCATAAGGATCAATAATATATATACTTTGTTGGGTCTCAGATGAATATTTCTCAGTGTTACACACGGAATGACAAACTTATATATACCCTCTATCACCACTGATGGTGGTGGAGGGTATAATAAATAATCAAGATGTCTCTCAATATAACATTAAAAAGGTCTTATAAATATCGTTTTAATTTTAAAATGTCAGTTACTTTTTTTTTTTAAATTATAGTCTATATTCGTTTCCCTTTTGAATACTTAAAATTTTAAAACCCTTAGGTTTAAATCGAACGGTCTTTTGACCTGTTATTTAAATTCAAAACAAATCGTATAAATTTACTCGTAAAGTTTTTCAAATTCTATAAATTTGTTTTCAAACTTATTATCTTCGTTTTTTAACAAATTACTTGCCTTTGTAGACAGTGAAAATTATCATAATAAGTATTTGGTATTCTTTTTAAATAGAAACTATAATAATATTATGACTTTTCAAAAAAAAACTTCTTCTTCTATTAATAACCAAAAAAAAAAAACTACTAATTTATATTTGAAACTTAACTTATTCTAACCGGAAATTAAAACTTAAACAATATCACTACACTTATTCCATACAATAACAAAAACACAATTTGCCTACACACAAGGATTACTAAAAGATTCTAAGAGTTATAATTCCACTCAAATTTAATAATATGTATATTATTCACTGTACTCTGATTTATGTCCCTAAAGGAGCTCCCTGAAAGACACCTAAGAGCCTAGTGTTGATCATTAATATAATCTTTTTTTCGTTAATTTATATTATATTCTTTAGTTATCCCTTTACAACACGAAACTCTATTCAATTACATTAAATTTCTTAAAAACTAATTAACTAACTTATCCTAAAACAAATTCTGTACTTAATCTACCCTAACTAGTACTTCCCTAATGCCTTTTTCTTAATACCAATATTTTGGGATTTTCTTATTGGTGTGGATCCTACTTTCAGGTTCTTGTCCTGGTTTACGGGTTCTAAGCCCGGATTCTTCCACTTTGTGGAATTGATCCTAGCACAAATTTTCACTTGTAGATGGCGTATTAATTTTCTTTTATCCTCACAGGGTCAACAATATATAGCAAAGTAAATATACGTTTATTTGCCCACAGTATGATTTTGGAATATCCGCAGTATAGGGGACGTTTCTACTTTGTGGCTTCCTACTCCTCTTGCACAAAATCTATTATAAAAATTACCTATTTGAAACAATTCTCAATTTCCCAAAGTTTTCTTCAATTTATACTCACTAGTTCTTTATTATCTTTAAAATTTTAAGTAAATAACACATTAAGGTTCCGCAAGGATACTTTATTCCCTTTTCCAAGGTCACTGTTCACTTCACTATTCAAGGTTTTAAATTTTATTTTTTATTAGTTGTTCAACTTGAATTGTTTTGTTACCAACTTTAGCTTGTAGACTGAGCTCATGATATCCATTACCTATGCTTTTCTCTAAAATTTTAAACAAGAAAAGTAACAGAAAAACATACAAACAAAAATCATAATAAAAAAACATAACGCGATTTTACAATGTAGTGGACATCAACACAGTTTGGGTCAATGCACTTAAAGCCTTGGCCTTGAAAAGTCGCCTTTTTCTTAAGAGAAACGTTTTGAATTCGTATTTCTCTTCCCTTTCTTACTTGGTGTCTGGTAACCCTAATTACGTATTTCTTATTATGATATTATAATCACCCTGTCCTTGATCATGTCCCACATTTTGACATTTTAATAATAAACATTTAACACCAAAATCAAAACAAACAAACGAAAGAAATTACTGAACAAAACCAAATTTAAATTACAATTATAAAAATATAAAACAAAACAAAAGAAACACAACATTCAAAACAATTAAAAATCAAACAATTCAGAATTAACAAAACAACATATAAAAACATACCTAGAATAACAAATTATAAACAACAAAACTACATGTAAGTACATACAACCAAAATACTGGATGATTTGTATCCTTGGAGCATGTAGGACAGCACACACATACGTCGAGAGTTCTTCACTACCTCAACAACATAGATGGTTTGAAGTAAAAGCAGCGACTCGCTGGATAAAAGAAAACTTGCTTAAATGAAAACAAATTAATTTTATATTGCAAAATTCCATAAAATTGGCGAAAGTGCTCTGTAAATTATACAAAATATGGCGAAATTTTCAAGCCATCTTAAGCTGAAAAATTTTCGGCGGCGGCTAGGTTTAGTCGGCTTGGTACAATCGGAATTAAAAACTTTCAATTTTTAATATTGTTTTGTAGAATTTGAAAAAAAACAACTTGGCATCCCTGACTTAATATAATCAGTATCAGAGGCATAGTTGCCAGATGATTTGTGTTAGGGTTCTATAGTTGAATCAAAAAGTCGACATTTCGATTTTATCTATTTATGAAAGTCAAAATGTTTGCAATAAAAATGAAGTATTATTAAATTGATTGTTTGTTTTACTTTTTAGACTGATTTTGTTATTATATACGTTTGTAACAATAACTATGTCTATCTTTAGCAAAAAACAGATTTTTTATTTTAAATGACGAAATAGAAATCTAACTAATAGATTATGGTATTGAAAATTGGTAATATTAAGCCTGGATTTAAGTTATATGTATCTCATATATGTAAATGTCCACTGTACACAATTTTACACTCATAAATGATGCAATCTTGATAAAATTTCAAACAATAAACAAATAGACATAATAAATAAATAGACATGGGTAGGTAGGTAGGTTGATAGGAGGATGTATATTACATAAAATTCGAAGAAATACACCTAGGCCACTATCGGGCCTGTTGTGCGCTCCTTATCATGAAACAAAAAAAAAAAAAAGGAACTGAATGAATTATTTTTCAGTGTTCATAAACTCAGTTTCCTGAACGTAATTCCTAAGAATCTTCCAATCAGTGTTAGTCAGGAATGTTATTTCCGGAATAACATCACTTTCAAGATACTTGGATCTAACTTCGACGAATGCCTGGCAGTGGCAAAGAAAGTGCTCCAGAGTTTCACTGTCCTCTCCACATGCTCTACATTCGTCTGAATCCGCACGTCCTATTTTGCATAGATGTGCTCGTAATCCTGTGTGTCCACTCAGAATACGTACCATCATACTAACTTCAGACTTGCTCATTTTGAGGAGATTTTTCGTCTTGCTCTCATCAGGGTCACCCTATAGGATCTTCGTGGTTCTACCCACTGTTTCATTATTCCAAGAGACCTTATGGGATTCTCTCACCCATATTTTTAGTTCAGCTTTTGTTGCGTCGAATGGTTTCGCGTTTGTCAGGTTAACTGCCTCGAGCTCCCTGCCTTTTAAAGCTATTACATTCGCCCTTTCGTTACCGACTACTCCCGAGTGGGCCTTACCTCTGGGAGAGTATTCAGTTAAAGCTTTCTTACAATCCAATACGGTCTTAGATTTTGTTCTATCGCCTGATATCGCCCTAATTACCTTCTGGCTATCGGTAAATATATTAAGCGCTGTGGGCGCCATATTTATTCTAAACCAATTTACGCATTCCGTTATTGCTCGTACCTCTGCCTGGAAGCTTGTGTTATGATTTGGTAAACGGTGGTATATTTCTGTTTCTGGGTCTTCAATATAGAACCCCAGCCCCACTTTGTCCCCAAATTTAGAGCCATCCGTGTAACAACGGATTCCTACTGGAATTTTCTCTAATGTTCCGCTTGACCAAGATATTCTATCTGGGATCAGCGTTACAAAGTTTCCGACTGGTATACGATCAGGCACGTCCGATGATTGTGTATAACCTTCCAATGTGTCCAGTATACATTGATGACGTGTCCTATAACCGCTTTTCGCCAGTTCGCCTAAAGTAAAGAGCCGTTCGGCTGTAAGCGCCGCCTCATATCTTAAATATGTTTCAATGGGTGGAATATCTAGCAACGTTTCCAGAGCCTTGGTTGAAGTAGTACACATGGCACCACTTATACCCAAGCAGCATATACGCTGAACTCCCTGTAGTAGTTTTGTAGTAGTTTGTAGTCCACCAGATTATTGAAGCATAAGCTAGAATTGGTCTAATTACACTTTATAAAGCCAATTTGTCATAGTAGGACTAAGACCACATTTCATGCCTATAGTTCTCCTACATATCGCCCAGCACCGATGTGCCTTGTTGATCCTATCCTCTATGTGGTGTCTCCATTTTAATTTCCGGTCGAGGATTACACCTAAATACTTAACTTTGCCTGTCACTGGTATCTTCTTGCCCAGGAAGCAAGGTTCAGTATACGTAGAAATTTTTGTATTTCTTGTGAAAAGACAGATTTCCGATTTTGTCGGGTTAACATTGAGGCCTCTCGGTTGAGCCCAGCTCAAGGCCGTATTTAGAGCCTCCTCAGCTCTTCTACACAAGTAATTTGGATCCTTTCCCTTTAAAAGTATTATGACATCATCATATTTTGAACAAAAAAATTTTTAGGATAAGAATTAAAAATAAAAAGTTTTCGGGTCTCTGTTTCTTACTTGCTTACATTATATACGTACGATTTAGAAACATTATATTAATCAAACAAAGCAGAAATACCAAACTGCGTCGATGTACCGCGTTACGGTTCTTCGAAGTTTCACGCATTAACCACATGTATTTTTTTTTGATAACCTAAAATTTTCTTTGATACATGGTGGAGTACCAAAAAAAAACTCGCTTAAGATTTTGATGGAGACCAGTAAACTCAGGAGCGGAGTTCGGGAGTTCCAGCTTCCTATACGAAGGTATAGGTCGGATTGGCAGTTTTTGGACGAGGCTCTTTTAGGCGTAAGCCGTATTGTTGTTGTTGCTGGGTTTGACAGCCCTTGGCCGAATAATTCGGGTCATTCCGGTTCGTAGACCGGTCAAAAGAGACCCATTCATTACGAAATTCGGCAGGGTCATCAGGGGGCTAGGTGAAATAATGGACAGATTTTAATATTTTCAATAGGCTTCGTCCTTGGCAAAAAAGCGTACGTGCCAAATTTCATCAAATTATGCGACCGGTCCATGTAAAATTTATGCTTTACATAGACAGCCAGCCAGCTTCCCACTGAAATATATACATATGTATGTATATAATAAAAATGTAACCAATTGCTAAAAAAATTGTTCTTTTTTAGTAATCATTTATATCATATTGTTTAAGGGGGCTTTACACGAACACACAAGTAATATGATCTGTCAAAATTTTGTGTAGAAGAGTACAGATGGGATCGTTTAAACGCAATATGTAATGAAACCATCACACATTGAGAGAAAATACGGATGGAAAATTTGACATTCGTATGGCTATTTTCATTTTTTGAAATGATTCAAAAAACAAGCAAGTCACATTAGATCAGGGATGTATTTTTATGTAAACACATACAAAAAAGTGAAACAGCTGTTTCCATCTTACTTTGTTATTGTTTTACACCAATCGTGTAAACACAAAAAATATAAATCATACGACTTTTGTTCTCTTTTTTGTTATACGGTGTCACGTTTCACTCCAAGATTTCAAGAATTCTTAAAATTTAACTTTTTTTAGCAAACAATGGAGATTGCCAGACTCTTTGAAATATGTTGGTGTCATTTTCGCTATTACTTCCACACTGGCTGCGGGTAGTCACCTTGAGTCTTCGGGCACGGTGCAGAGGCTTAAGCATCCTAGGATTTGAACTAAGAACTACCCTCCACATACCTCACAGTGTCTGTCCTCTATGTTAAGAGCGGCTGTGGGGTAATGACCCCCCCCATGAAATGTCAGAAGATAAAGATGGCCCTATGTCCTTGGTCGAGGGTGCTAAAATCTCCAAGGGTAACGTGAGTACTCAGGTGGAAGCCACAGGTCTGAGTGCCACTGGAGCTACTGTGACTGTGACGAAACGGACAAGTACCCCAGGTCTGGTAGTCGAAAATACTACTGGGGTAGACAGAACGGAAAAATTTCTTACCAGACAGGACAGAGTAACCTCGGACGACAGTGACGACAACCTTTCAGGTCTGAAAGATCTAAATCTTTACGAGACTGATGAGGAGGACGTGCGCATGGTGTCCTCAGAGCCGCAAAACGCGGAGGAAAACGGACAAAATCCAGAGGTCCATGACCCTGTAAAAGGAGACCCTGCAAAGGGAAACTCTGTTAAGGGAGACCAAAAACATACAAACAAAGGACAGGACACGGAACAGGACGAACGGAAAAGGTTGGCGGGCTACAAACGCTCTCTCCGGTACGTCAGATCGCTGGACTCTAGGGATCCTGCGACTCTGACTACCCGAGAAAAGCGTTTGCGGCGTAAACATACCTACCACATACAGAAGTATGAGGCCATGCTGAATACTACTGTTGTGGAGGTCAGGCCAGCCACGACTAAGACAGAACCAAACCAGAGCAGGCATGTGACTACATCTAAACATGTGCCCCATGCCAGCACTGGACCGAACACGATCACCGTCTCGGAGAATCTCAACGTACATCCATCTTCATCAAAGAAGGCCACTTCGGGACCAAAGACAACCCCAACACCCAAGGGACTGTCTGCATCTTCCTCTTCTCGAGGTACGGCGACGGTCACCAAAGGTCCAGCAAGCAGGCCTAGTATAAAGCGGCAAAGGTCAGGTGAAACGCAGGTGTCTGAGGGTAAGCGGTTGAAACCATCAACTAGATTAACATCAGCACCTGAGCTACAAGTAGCCATCATAGACCGTAGTCATCCCGATGGGAAAATTACTACGGACAGATGGCTACTTCTGGAGGAGAAGATCTTGCGGGCACTAGTTGGCGAACTCGCACGCAGTGAGGATGACTCCTTTACTGCGTTCGATGGAGCCAAATGGTCAAAGGGTGTCAAAATCATCGGATGCGGTAATTAGAAAGCCCTAGGCTTTCTCAAAAACTGCATCCGAGGAGTTGGCGAACCCTGGCCCAACGCGAAGATTGAAATCGTCCCACTGGACCAAGTACCTTTTCGTACGACGGTGAGAGTGTGGGTTCCTCCTCCTATTCTGGAGGACAAATCCATACTAACACTAATCGAGCGTCAGAATAAGGAACTTGGTACTGATGACTGGACGATAGAACGAGGACGCACGAGGGACAATGGAGAAGGTAAGGATCTCTGGATCAAAATTGGTTCAGAATCCCTCCGAATCCTTCGTTCTTCTCAAGGCGTCATAAAGTACGGGCTCAACCAACTTCGGTTGATCTTGCCCGCAGAGAAACGCAGTGATGAGTCCATGCGGCCTGAGGGTGGTACAGATCACGAAACTATGTGCTCCTCTCTCCAATCCCTGAAGGTAAAATAAGGAGCTGTATTTTGATCAGGAAAGACATTAAAGTTTTCCTTCTATCTAATTACAGTTCTGGTGATTTAACGGTAGTTGCATTAGAGCGACAGGGGCTACCAACTCGAATTATATCATCTGCGTACCTACCGTACGACGAAGACAATCCGCCCGCACGTGCCGTACGCACACTAATGGAATGGTGTGATACAAGGGGCCATGATCTTGTCATAGGATGTGATGCTAATGCCCATCATACTCTGTGGGGGAGCTCGGATATAAATGACAGGGGTGAGTGTTTACTTCAATACCTTCTAACTACTAACCTTAGTGTTTGCAATAGGGGTAATAGACCAACGTTTTTTAATAGGATCAGGGAACAGGTCATTGATATTACTTTGGTAGGGAACACTGACTCAGTCCGAATTCTTGGTTGGAGAGTATCACTCGAGTGCTCATTCTCTTCACTCGAGTGCTCATTCATCACAGAATAATCTTTACGATACAGCTTTCGATGGCTAGGGAAAACCCCTTTAGAAATCCTAGGAAAACCGACTGGGTCAAATTCGGTAATCTGATTGATACCATACCACCTCCGGAAACGGATGGACTGCATGGTACACAGGACTTGGACGACTCAGTAGATTATCTATCCAGGACTTTAAGGGAAGCCTACTATGCTTCATGTAGGATGCGGCAGGTACCTAGGAAATTCCGGCAACCATGGTGGAATCCCAAACTAATGCAGCTAAGGAAAGAATGTAGGAAACTATTTAATAAAGCGATGAGGGATCAGAACCCGTTAAACTGGGACGACTATCGTCAAAGCTTCAATACTTTCAAGAGGGAAACCAGAAGGGCTAAGAAGGAATCCTGGAAGCGTTTCTGTGAGGAGCTGGAGAGTACCACGGAGGCATCACGTCTACGTAAGGTGCTATCCAAAGACCCCGGTATGCCTGGATTCCTGATGAAACCGGATGGTAACTTTACTGAAAGTAGCACCAAAACTCTGGAACTACTTATGGAGACACACTTTCCGGGTTGCAGAGATGATGAAAATGAAGGCTTCACTTTGGAGCACCTCGCAGCTTCTCGAATCCACATAAGTGAATTAGTCAGTTCCATTGTTAGTATGGAGAAAATTTCGTGGGCGGTGTCATCCTTCAAGCCCTATAAATCCCCAGGGCCAGATGGCATATTCCCAGCACTACTCCAAAAATCGATCACCACCATCATGCCATGGCTAATTATGATATTTAGGAGCAGCCTGGAAACAGGATACATTCTTAAAGTATGGAGAGAGGTTACAGTGGTATTTATCCCCAAAGCGGGAAAAGTAAACCATAGTACCGCCAATGACTATAGGCCGATCAGTCTGTCATCGTTTTTATTGAAAACATTGGAAAGATTGGTCGACATCCATGTCAGGAACATCATCTCTCCTGATAACTTCTGTAGAGCACAACACGCATACCTGAAAGGAAGGTCGGTGGATACAGCCTTACATGACGTTGTCGGAACCATAGAGAAGGCACTTGACATAAAGGAATATGTTATGGCATCTTTCTTGGCCGTTGAAGGTGCGTTTAACAACTTGAACAAATCCGCAATAGTCGATGCACTGGGTGACCTAGGTGTCGATCAACGGATAAAAAACTGGACAGAAAACATGCTTAAGAGTAGGGCCATTAACTCTAATATGGGTATTGGCAAGACAAGGAAAGTCGTGACAAGGGGCACACCACAAGGTGGTGTTATCTCTCCACTCCTGTGGAATCTTGTCGTAGTCGCATATGCTGACGACGTCGTGCTCCTTATTCAAGGGAAGTTTCTTCCCACAATAAGCGAACTCATGGAATCAGCCCTCAGCGTTCTACTATCATGGGCCAAGGAAAACGGTCTGGGTGTCAACCCGGCCAAAACTGAACTGAATTCAGACCTCCGCGTTTGGATGGTACCATTTTGAACACCTCAAGCGAAGCCAAATATCTTGGCGTAATCCTAGACTCTAAACTCACGTGGAAACGTAATGCTGAGAGTCGAATGAAGAAGGCATTATGTGCCTTCTATATATGTAAGAAAACCTTTGGGAAAAGATGGGGTCTTAAACCATACATTGTGCACTGGATGTACACCGCGGTCATAAGACCTATCTTGACCTACGGAGCTCTTGTTTGGTGGAGAGCGGTGGATACCAAAACTTATCTCTCTATTCTGAACAAGGTACAAAGGTATTCTGAACATGTCTTGCAATCACTGGCTGTTTGAGTTCCACCCCTCAGGCTAGTCTAGAGACGATGCTGAACATAACTCCCCTTGATATATACATCAAATGCATTTCTGCTAAATCTGCTCATGGCACCATCCTACAAAAGATAGGCAGGCCTATCATGGGGCAGGAAACAGATTACATTCTATCTACACTGAATTTTAATAGGTCATTCAAGACCAAAATACCGACAAGGGATGATTGGGCCGCGAATACTGTCCTAAGGGATGACGTGATCTCAATCTACACAAATGGCTCAAAGACAGAAAGAGGCACGGGATCGGGTATCTTCTCCGATAAACTAAATCTTCTACTGTCTCTTCGACTACCTGACACCGGCACGGTCCTTCAGACAGAGATATATGCCATCTATACTGCCGCGAGAAGAATCCGGGAACTAAATCTCGAAAATTCGACTATACATATATACTTGGACACCCTTGCATCAATCAAGGCTCTTAACTCCAATGTTATTAAGTCGGAATGTCTTCTCAATTGCATTCAATCGTTGGCACAACTGACACAACATCACGTTGAGTTGATATGGGTTCCAGGACATGAGGGCATCCGGGGAAATGAAATATATGATGAATGCGCAACCAAAGGGTCGCCCCGGGACTTAACCCTTGCGCAAAAGGATATTCACGCTCCCCTGACGACCCTATCAAAACTGATAGATGAATGGGTTCTGAGTGAGACGGAACTAGGTGGTCAAATCTCACCACTTGTAGAATATCGAGACTGCTCTGGCCCACTCTGACAACGGATAGGACTAAGACCCTCTTATCTCTTGGTAAGAACTCGATTAGGCTTCTAAGTGGTATAATTACTGGGCACTGTATGATTGGAAATATGTCAGAACGTATGGGCTACCCAAATCATAGCTACTGTAGAAGCTGCTTGGACGAAGAGGAAGTGGAATCGGTACAACACCTTCTATGTGACTGTCCAGCCTTACAAGAGCACAGACTACTCTATCTGGGTAGAGCTCTTTTTCATGATCTAGACTGTCTCAGAGATGCGTCACTGATAAACATGATCGGTTTTATTAAAAGCACCGGCTGGTTTACATGGAGACCGAACGAACCAAGTAGTCAACGAAATTAGGGAGGGTAACCATTCTCTCATCGCTAGGGAATGGTAATTCTAAGGGTATCACAATGGGCCATAAGGCCTCCGAGTGAACTCGCTTGCTAGCGAGCAACCCACGTAACCTAACCTAACCTCCACACTGGCAACTTTTGTACTTGTGCACGGCTAAGGCTCTTCGGGCTTGGGCGGTGGTACGTTGGAGTAATAGTGAAAACAATAAGATATAAATTTTGTACCAGTGTATCTAAAAAAAACAATATTAACCTGCAGTTTCTTTCCCGTAGGACAAGGTGTTATTGCCTACTATTAGTTTACCCTCCCCTAATCCATGGTAGCTATGGAAATTCTTAAATGTATCACCACTCGATACCTACCTTTATAGCCGGTTTAACTTTTTAGCAAGACATATTTAAGTTCAAATTAAGTTCAAGTATATATTCAATTATTTTCATGGATTCAAAATATTTTACAATTCTGGTGACTTAAGCTAACACAACTATTCCCTAAGTTCGAACTGTTACAAAATTTGATGGACCTGCCATTTGATGTTATGATATATTGGTTTTAAATGTTTATAATAATAATTAAATGTACTTAGATATAGTTACAGAATAATATAATAGTGTAATATTGTTTAATTTTCATAAAATTGACATATATTGGGACTTAAGTATCAAATAACCATCAATGATATCTAATTTTAGGCTTGAAAGTAATACCGGTTTGTGTCTCTACAGTTAGCAAAAATTTCCGACAACAAACAAAATTTATCCTTTCAAGTTTAAATTTATACCCCATTTACACATACACGAAATCTAGTACTTATGAGATTTCGAGCCAAATCTACTTGATTTTAACTAGATTTCCCATACAAAACAAAATCTACTTCGTAACTAGATTTCGTTAAAATCTACTCAAAATCTAATAGTTTTTAGTGATGCAACTCTGTTTTTTTCCTAAATAATACTAAAAAATACGACACTACACAAGAAAAAAGAGTAAAACAAAACAAACAAAAAAAATTAAAATGTCGACAAAATTTTTATAAATTGAAAAACATGAATGAAAAGTTAGTCTAAAATAAAAGGTAATGTTATATTTAAATATCTATTTTTTTATTTTAAATGGAATTTTGATAAATATCCCATTTTTCCTTCTTATTTTTCATATCACACACTTTTTCAAGAAATATTAGAAAAAATGAAATCTTCTTAAATGTCAAGAATAGTAAGTGTAAACGGACTAGATTTGGAAAAAGATTTTAAATGAAATCTACTAGATTTCGTGTATGTGTAAATGGGGTATTAGATAAATCTTGCTTAAATGTTTATGTATGTTTTTATGTGTTTTTTATGTGGTAAATCAGGTTAAGTCAAGTAAATTTTTAAAATATATCAATAGTTAAGATTCTATAGATTTTGAACAAAATTCACGGGTTAGAGGCAAAAACTTTTCGTAAATGTTCTCAAAAATCCATAAAATCTCAAAAAGTCTAATAAGGAGTAAGAAAATTAAATTTGGAAGGGGTTATTGGCCGAAAAAGCTCCAAATCGAGCTTAGCTTAATTAAAGCTGCTAAATGCCTCAGCTACCTTGTAGTTTCTTTAAAACTCATCTAGGATGAGGTCCTATCTCGTCCAAGATTCGTAATAAATCCACTACAGACTCACGTTTGGCGTTGCATGCCCAAAACATGCGTAGTAAAATAGGTTTTTTTAAAGATAAAAACTGACAAAAAAACTATCTCATTTACAAAAACGAAATTTATGTTTTTTTAAGATAAAAAACTGGCAAAAAAACTTAAATTATCAACCGCTATTAGTCCCAAAACAATTATATTAAAACAAAACTAACTACAACAATTTTTACTTATCTTGTATTTTCGGCTTTATGGTTGTTGTCCTTACTGCTTCAAAGTGATGATTATTGTAGTTGGATTTTCCGCGTATAGATGTAGCTTGTGTATAGATGAAATTTTTTGTAGATTCTGGATCAAGATGTTGTTATTGTTGTGTTATGTAGCGATGAAACTGATTTGAAGATGAGGAGTCAATGTTGTTGTAGATACAAATCAGGGCTATTGTAGATGATGTAGATTGTATCACCCAATTTACACGATGATTTTTTTTCATGTTTGCCCAGACGTCTGTTTTCATGTTTGTCGATGATTGGTGGTGAGCGGGGTAGAGAAGAATGGGGGGTAAGAAAACAAACATGATTTGGGATTTTCATGATTGTTTTTGACATTCCTCTTTAAACTCATTCGTACTGTTGATATTATGCTCATGTAAAATAATAAATATGTCTTTTTTTACATGAAAACATTAAAATTTGCATTAAAAAAATACTATAGCGTGTAATTAAATTTTTTTTAATCAAATTAAATGGTTTTTATGTTAAAAATTTCATTTTATTTTATTACGAATAAGTAATTAAAAAGGATTATACAATTAAACATCAAAAAAAGACATGCATAGTTGCATGTAAAAAATCACCGTATAAATGTTCATGATTTTTTGGAAGATTCTCAAAAGAGAATTGGAAAAAACAGACGTCTGAAAAGTCTTCATGTAAATTGCGCCTATGTGGTGTGAATTGTAGACTATGATGAAAACTATTGTGGATCAAGCGGTATATTGTAGATGTTAACTTTGTAGGTTATGTAGACTATTGTTGTATTCAATGTAAACTATTTTCGTTGATATAGAGTATTTTGGATGATATGTGATATTGTGGACGATGTTATTATGTAAACTTGGTTAGATTATTGTAGACGTAATTTATTTGTTTATTGTAGATATAATTCTTTGTAGTTTTTTGTAGATGTAGATTTCATGTAGGTTATTGCAGATGGAGGTTATATGTAGAAGTAGACTAATTGTGATTTAGGAAAAAATGTAGATCATTGCAGAGTACTGTATATGTAGATTATTTGTAGTATATGGTAGTTTTAGATAATGGTAGAATATTGTAGACTTAGATTATTGTAGCATGTGTAGATTAATTGCAGTAGACGTAGAATATTGTAGATTTAGAATATTGCAAATGTAGATGAATTATGGTGGATGTAGATTATTTATTGGTAGATTTGTATATTTTTATCGTACTTAAGGTAATTTCTATTGATGGACTATCGTTTGGGATTCATGTTATATCTAGGAGGCTGATGTTATGCCAATGCTTCTTCGCTGAAGTTGACGTTCGGTGCTTGCTGTAGATGTTTTCAATATGGTGGTGTTAAAAAGTGTGCGACAACAGAAAGTGTGTGCAAGAAAATTGAAAATTGTGTGGTGTTTTGAGCGCTGTGAGAACTTGTGCGTTGTTGAGTTCACTTGTGTGGTGGATTTTTGGTGTGCACTGATGGCTAAAAAACTGTGCTGATGTTTCGTTGCTTCGACATCGGTGCGCTAACACATGAGCACGGCGGTGTTTAACTTGTTCGCTGGTGTCTCAACACTTTAAATGTCATGACGTCACAGCTTGTTACCCTTTTCGCTGGTTTTCTGTATATTCTGCCGCTGAAGTCTGCTTCACTTACACAATTTCCAAGTGTTTCTCTTCCACCACAATTTCCAACTTCTAGCACAACACCTTAAAAAAAAAAAGTTGTGTTTTGAATATGGTTTGAAATTTGATTACCAAAACATTTATTTCGATTCCTACTTACCTTCTATTTATAACTCCACGCGATTTTTTAAATAAATTTTGGGATTGCACCAGCTATTGTTTTTATTTATGTCAACTCCAGTCGACGTCCAAACGAAAAAGGAGGAAGTTCGACATTTTGAAAATGGCTCCTTTTATGTTCGCGGGCAACTGCAGCCAACTTAATTTTATCGGTTGATGCAAATAGTACTGACACATGAAAATACACCACTACATTCAGTAAACCGCTGATATGGCAGCCTAACCCTAACATATGTGCAAGTGCTGTATTTTCTAGCATCAAACTGATATGTAGAGTTGTATTCATGTTCATATTTTGTTGCCCAGAGATGGCAACACGGTACACATCCCTTTACGTGGTGGACGATTTTTATCATATTAGCAAATTAAATTTGCTAATATGATAAATTTCAAACTATTGCTCAAAAGTTATCAACTTAGGCTTTTAAATATTTCGCATGAAATACACCTTGGAATTTGTCTTGTAAGTTCTCAACTTCATAAAGATTATTTCCCACTGGTTTAATGATTCGACATTTGATAAACTTTGGACATAATTTTGCTTAGAAAAATCGGAAAGTTGAAAGTTACGTCGAAATACTTCTTGTCCAGGTCTAAATTTTGTTTCGCGGCATCTTGAGTTGTAGCGTTTAGCGTTGACTTCATAACTTTTGTGTAGGTTTTGCTTTACATTGTCGCGTACCAACTCTAAAAATTCGCTACGACTTTCTAAACGATTTTCTGGCTCTTCCAACAGATCCAATTTTCTAGCTAATTTATAATCTGACGCATGTGTTATCATGTTAGTACCAAATAATACGAAGTACGGCGTCACGCCTATAGCTGAATGTACGGCCGATCGTAAAGCGCATTCTATTTCACAGAGATGTAAATCCCAATCAGCTTGGTTAGAATCCAAATATGAACGAATAGCTGCCAAAACGGATTGGTTTACCCTCTATGATGCGTTCGCTTGTGGCGCGTAATTTGCTGTGCGTATATGCTCAATACCAAAGCATTCCATTAGATCTGCGAATTCTTTGCTTGCAAATTGTTGACCGTTGTCTGATATTAGTGTTTCTGGGCATCCGAATTTATAGAATACTTCCTGTATCAGAAAGTTTGTAACATTCTTTGTCGTTGCTTTAGACGTGGCTTTCAATAAAACGTATTTCGAAAAGTAGTCAAGTACAATAAATATAAAACAGTTTCCTCTTTTTGAGCGAACGTATGGTCCTAGAAAATCTATGTATATTCTCTGAAATCGTCTACTTGCATCAGGTTCTTTTCCCATAGGGGGTTTTAAAATAATGTTAGCTGGCTTACATTCTTTGCATATGTCACATCGATTAATAAATTCTCGAACCTGTACGTTTAAGTGCGGCCAGTAAAAATATTCCCTTATACGCTTTATTGTTTTCCTATACCTCCATGTGCAACATTCGGTGGTTCATGAGCGTTTGCTATAACTTTTTCAGATAGTACCGGAGGAATCCATAGTTTCCACGCATGATTTTCTGTTTCGACATCACCGTCATAATGTGTTATTCTTTTATAAACTACTAAACCGATTTTGCAGATTTTCAATACTGAACTGGATAATAGTGAATATTTTGGGTGAATTTCATTAATATCGATAGCTTCGTTTTAACGTGAGCGTGTTTTACACAGACAGACGGACGAACGGACAGACGGACATAGCTAAATCGACTCAGAATTTCATAAGGATCAATAATATATATACTGTGTTGGGTCTCAGATGAATATTTCTCAGTGTTACACACGGAATGACAAACTTATATATACCCTCTATCACCACTGATGGTGGTGGAGGGTATAATAAATAATCAAAATGTCTCTCAATATAACATTAAAAAGGTCTTATAAATATCGTTTTAATTTTAAAATGTCAGTTACTTTTTTTTAAAAAATTATAGTCTATATTCGTTTCCCTTTTGAATACTTAAAATTTTAAAACCCTTAGGTTTAAATCGAACGGTCTTTTGACCTGTTATTTAAATTCAAAACAAATCGTATAAATTTACTCGTAAAGTTTTTCAAATTCTATAAATTTGTTTTCAAACTTATTATCTTCGTTTTTTTAACAAATCACTTGCCTTTGTAGACAGTGAAAATTATCATAATAAGTATTTGGTATTCTTTTTAAATAGAAACTATAATAATATTATGACTTTTCCAAAAAAAAAAAAAATCTTCTTCTATTAATTAGCAAAAAAAAAAAAACTACTAATTTATATTTGAAACTTAACTTATTCTAACCGGAAATTAAAACTTAAACAATATCACTACACTTATTCCATACAATAACAAAAACACAATTTGTCTACACACAAGGATTACTAAAAGATTCTAAGAGTTATAATTCCACTCAAATTTAATAATATGTATATTATTCACTGTACTCTGATTTATGTCCCTAAAGGAGCTCCCTGAAAGACACCTAAGAGCCTAGTGTTGATCATTAATATAATCTTTTTTCGTTAATTTATATTATATTCTTTTAGTTATCCCTTTACAACACGAAACTCTATTCAATTACATTAAATTTCTTAAAAACTAATTAACTAACTTATCCTAAAACAAATTCTGTACTTAATCTACCCTAACTAGTACTACCCTAATGCCTTTTTCTTAATACCAATATTTTGGGATTTTTCTTATTGGTGTGGATCCTACTTTCAGGTTCTTATCCTGGTTTACGGGTTCTAAGCACGGATTCTTCCACTTTGTAGAATTTATCCTAGCACAAATTTTCACTTGTAGATGGCGTATTAATTTTCTTTTATCCTCACAGGGTCAACAATATATAGCAAAGTTTTATATGAACAGTATTACCTTGCGTTTATTTTAAAATTTAAATATACTTTATTTGCCCACAGGATGATTTTGGAATATCCGCAGTATAGGGGACGTTTCCACTTTATGGCTTCCTACTCCTCTGGCACAAAATCTATTATAAAAATTTCATATTTGAAACAATTCTCAATTTCCCAAAGTTTTCTTCAATTTATACTCACTTTATTATCTTTAAAATTTTAATTAAATAACACATTAAGGTTCCGCAAGGATACTTTATTCCCTTTTCCAAGGTCACTGTTCACTACTTTACTGTTCACTTCACTATTCAAGGTTTTAAATTTTATATTTTATTAGTTGTTCAACTTGAATTGTTTTGTTACCAACTTTAGCTTGTAGACTGAGCATTAACACAAACTCATGATGTCCATTACCTATGCTTTTCTTTAAAATTTTAAACAAGAAAAGTAACAGAAAAACATACAAACAAAAATCATAATAAAAAAACATAACGCGATTTTACAATGTCGTGGACATCAACACAGTTTGGGTCAATGCACTTAAAGCCTTGGCCTTGAAAAGTCGCATTTTTCTTAAGAGAAAAGTTTTGAATTCGTATTTCTCTTCCTTCTCTTACTTGGTATCTGGTAACCCTAATTACGTATTTCTTATTACGATATTTTAATCACCCTGTCCTTGATCATGTCCCACATTTTGACATTTTAATAATAAACATTTAACACCAAAATCAAAACAAACAAACAAACAAACAAACAAAAGAAATTACTGAACAAACAAAACAAAACAAAACAAAATTACTGAACAAACAAAACAAAAGAAACACAACATTCAAAACAATTAAAAATCAAACAATTCAGAATTAACAAAACAACATATAAAAACATACCTAGAATGACAAAATATAAACAACAAAACTACATGTAAGTACATACAACCAAAATACTGGATGATTTGTATCCTTGGAGCATGTAGGACAGCACACACATACGTCGAGAGTTCTTCACTACCTCAACAACATAGATGGTTTGAAGTAAAAGCAGCGACTCGCTGGATAAAAGAAAACTTGCTTAAATGAAAACAAATTAATTTTATATTGCAAAATTCCATAAAATTAGCGAAAGTGCTCTGTAAATTATCAGGGTACAGATAGCGATCGAATTCAATTCGCTCGCGAGCGAGTTTAATTCGAGCGATTTAAATAATTTATTTCCGGCGAATAAATCTATTCGGCTCGCGAGTTTAATTTTAAACTCGCGATAAGAGTTGAAAATTTAAAGAGCGTAAAATAGAACTCGCTCGTGATTCGAGTCAAAACGAGTTAATCGCGAGTTTTATAATTTTGTAAATGGAATAAATTTAAATTTATAAGGCATAATCAAGTTATATATAAATATGACATAACCAAATAAGTTTCCCATTAAAATTATGTACGCAAATACATATGTACGTACATTATTTGCTGCAAAGTAGTAGACACTTCGTACATACATACATACATACATACATACATACGTACGTACATACATACATACATACATACATACATACATACATACATACATACATACATACATACATACATACATACATACATACATACATACATACATACATACATACATACATACATACATACATACATACATACATACTATACATACATACATACATACATACATACATACATACATACATACATACATACATACATACATACATACATACATACATACATACATACATACATACATACATACATACATACAGACATACATCATACATACATACATACATACATACATACATACATACATACATACATACATACATACATACATACATACTACATACATACATACATACATACATACATACATACATACATACATACATACATACATACATACATACATACATACATACATACATACATACATACATACATACATACATACATACATACATACATACATACATACATACATACATACATACATACATACATACATACATACATACATACATACATACATACATACATACATACATACATACATACATACATACATACATACATACATACATACATACATACATACATACATACATACATACATACATACATACATACATACATACATACATACATACATACATACATACATACATACATACATACATACATACATACATACATACATACATACATACATACATACATACATACTACATACATACATACATGATTCACAATCAATAATCTAACTGCCTGTTTCACAATATCGAAACAACATTTTCTATCTTATAAATATATTGAAAACAAAAACAAAATTTTAAATTTATTTGTTGTTTTCAATATATTTGTAAGAAAGAAAATGTTCTTTCGCATTTAGAGAAACCGGCAGTAATAAATAAAAAAAATTTTTAAAGATCACTTGCATGTCCATCAATATACATATGTTCATACATAACTACAGATAAAAAACATACACATTTAAATAAAAAGGTAGACAATATATTTCTTATACTTTCCCACTTTTGCTTTGTCAGACCGTCACAAAACCTACGGCTACACAATCACACATACATAATTATTTCCCATATTATTGGTTCTTTTTTACTACCACAACAGAACCTGTTTCTTACACACACATTTTGCTGATTTTCGGCTCGAATTTAACTCGAATTCAACTCGTTTTCCACTCGCTCGTAAGCGAGTTGAAAAAACAAAAACATGTAAATATCGCTTACGAAGCGAATGCAAAACACATAAAACTCTAATTAAAATTGTGCTCGCGTGTTGAAAAATAAAACTCGCGATTTTGAATTTTAAAACGTGCGATATAAATAAAATAGAGATCGCGAGCGATATTTTTACCTACCCTGTAAATTATACAAAATATGGCGAAATTTTCAAGCCATCTTAAGCTGAAAAATTTTCGGCGGCGGCTAGGCTTAGTCGGCTTTGGTACAATCGGAATTAAAAAACGTTCAATTTTTAATATTGTTTTGTAGAATTTGAAAAAAACAACTTGGCATCCCTGACTTAATGTAATCAGTATCAGAGGCATAGTTGCCAGATGATTTGTGTTAGGGTTCTATAGTTGAATCAAAAAGTCGACATTTCGATTTTTTCTATTTATGAAAGTCAAAATGTTTGCAATAAAAAATGAAGTATTATTAAATTGATTGTTTGTTTTACTTTTTAGACTGATTTTGTTATTATATATGATTTTGTTATATATACTATGTCTATCTTTAGCAAAAAACAGATTTTTTATTTTAAATGACGAAATAGAAATCTAACTAATAGATTATGGTATTGAAAATTGGTAATATTAAGCCTGGATTTAAGTTATATGTATCTCATATATGTAAATGTCCACTGTACACAAATTTTACACTCATAAATGATGCAATCTTGATAAAATTTCAAACAATAAACAAATAGACATAATAAATAATTAATCTATTTAGAACTATGGTATTAAGATCAAATTCTACAAAAAAATTATTTTAATAAATTAATCACTGTGTGTAAATAAGCTCCATTAAAGATACTCTTACGAAAATCACACTTTAAATAACGGTGTATGACAATTAGGCTATTTAAATAAACTGTATCAAGATGTTCGACCGGTTTTTATCGCTTCTAGAGAGGGAATTATCTTTGTGTTGATGTTTGTAACGCACATAAATATTGATCATATTCTGGTGGACGGACAAGGCTTAATCAAGTTAAAAAATGATTCCAACCAGATTGGTATACTTTAAGGTAGGTATAAGGTATGCCCAATATTTTGAACAAAAAATTTTTATGATAAGAATTAAAAATAAAAAGTTTTCGGGTCTCTGTTTATTACTTGCTTACGTTATATAAGTACGATTTAGAAACATAATAAAGTATTAATGAAACAAAGCAGAAATACCAAACTGCGTCGATGTACCGCGTTACGGTTTTTCGAAGTTTCATGCATTAACCACATGTATTTTTTTTTTGATAACCTAAAATTTTCTTTGATACATGGTGGAGTACCAAAAAAAAACTCAAGATTTTGGTGGAGACCAGTAAACTCAGGAGCGGAGCTCAGGAGTTCCAGCTTCCTATACGAAGGTATAGGTCGGATTGGCAGTTTTTGGACGAGGCTCTTTTAGGCGTAAGCCGTATTGTTGTTGTTGCTGGGTTTTTCAGCCCTTGGCCGAATAATTCGGGTCAATCCGGTACGTAGACCGGTCAAAAGAGGCCCATTCATTACGAAATTCGGCAGGGTCATCAGGGGGCTAGGTGAAATGATGGACAGATTTTAATATTTTCAATAGGTGTCGTCCTTGGCAAAAAAGCGTACGTGCCAAATTTCATCAAATTATGCGACCTGTCCATGTAAAATTTATACTTTACATAGACAGCCAGCCAGCTCCCCACTGAAATATGTACATATGTATGTATATAATAAAAATGTAACCAATTGCTAAGAAAATTGTTATTTTTTAGTAATCATTTATATCATATTGTTTAAGGGGGCTTTACACGAACACACAAGTAATATGATCTGTCAAAATTTTGTGTAGAAAAGTACAGATGGGATCGTCTAAACGCAATATGTAATGAAACCATCACACTTTGAGAAAAAAATACGGATGGAAAATTTGACAGTCGTATGGCTCTTTTCATTTTTTGAAATGATTAAAAAAACAAGCAAGTCACATTAGATCAGGGATGTATTTTTATGTAAACACATACAAAAAATAGTGAAACAGCTGTTTCCATCTTACTTTGTTATTGTTTTACACCAATCGTGTAAACACAAAAAATATAAATCATACGACTTTTGGTCTCTTTCTTGTCATACGGTGTCACGTTTCACACCAAGATTTCAAGAATTCTTAAAATTTAACTTTTTTTTTAGCAAACAATGGAGATTGAAAGACTCTTTGAAATCTTTTGGTGTCATTTTCGCTATTACTTCCACACTGGCAACTTTAGTACTTGTGCACGGCTAAGGCTCGTCGGGCTTGGTCGGTGGTACGTTGGAGTAATTTTGTACCAGTGTATCTAAAAAACAATATTAACCTGCAGTTTATTGTATATTGTAGATTTAGAATATTGCAAATGTAGATGAATTATGGTGGATGTAGATTATTTATTGGTAGATTTGTATATTTTTATCGTACTTAAGGTAATTTCTATTGATGGACTATCGTTTGGGATTCATGTTATATCTAGGAGGCTGATGTTATGCCAATGCTTCTTCGCTGAAGTTGACGTTCGGTGCTTGCTGTAGATGTTTTCAATATGGTGGTGTTAAAAAGTGTGCGACAACAGAAAGTGTGTGCAAGAAAATTGAAAATTGTGTGGTGTTTTGAGCGCTGTGAGAACTTGTGCGTTGTTGAGTTCACTTGTGTGGTGGATTTTTGGTGTGCACTGATGGCTAAAAAACTGTGCTGATGTTTCGTTGCTTCGACATCGGTGCGCTAACACATGAGCACGGCGGTGTTTAACTTGTTCGCTGGTGTCTCAACACTTTAAATGTCATGACGTCACAGCTTGTTACCCTTTTCGCTGGTTTTCTGTATATTCTGCCGCTGAAGTCTGCTTCACTTACACAATTTCCAAGTGTTTCTCTTCTTTTCTAGCACAACACCTTAAAAAAAAAAGTTGTGTTTTGAATATGGTTTGAAATTTGATTACCAAAACATTTATTTCGATTCCTACTTACCTTCTATTTATAACTCCACGCGATTTTTTAAATAAATTTTGGGATTGCACCAGCTATTGTTTTTATTTATGTCAACTCCAGTCGACGTCCAAACGAAAAAGGAGGAAGTTCGACATTTTGAAAATGGCTCCTTTTATGTTCGCGGGCAACTGCAGCCAACTTCATTTTATCGGTTGATGCAAATAGTACTGACACATGAAAATACACCACTACATTCAGTAAACCGCTGATATGGCAGCCTAACCCTAACATATGTGCAAGTGCTGTATTTTCTAGCATCAAACTGATATGTAGAGTTGTATTCATGTTCATATTTTGTTGCCCAGAGATGGCAACACGGTACACATCCCTTTACGTGGTGGACGATTTTTATCATATTAGCAAATTAAATTTGCTAATATGATAAATTTCAAACTATTGCTCAAAAGTTATCAACTTAGGCTTTTAAATATTTCGCATGAAATACACCTTGGAATTTGTCTTGTAAGTTCTCAACTTCATAAAGATTATTTCCCACTGGTTTAATGATTCGACATTTGATAAACTTTGTACATAATTTTGCTTAGAAAAATCGGAAAGTTGAAAGTTACGTCGAAATACTTCTTGTCCAGGTCTAAATTTTGTTTCGCGGCATCTTGAGTTGTAGCGTTTAGCGTTGACTTCATAACTTTTGTGTAGGTTTTGCTTTACATTGTCGCGTACCAACTCTAAAAATTCGCTACGACTTTCTAAACGATTTTCTGGCTCTTCCAACAGATCCAATTTTCTAGCTAATTTATAATCTGACGCATGTGTTATCATGTTAGTACCAAATAATACGAAGTACGGCGTCACGCCTATAGCTGAATGTACGGCCGATCGTAAAGCGCATTCTATTTCACAGAGATGTAAATCCCAATCAGCTTGGTTAGAATCCAAATATGAACGAATAGCTGCCAAAACGGATTGGTTTACCCTCTCTGATGCGTTCGCTTGTGGCGCGTAATTTGCTGTGCGTATATGCTCAATACCAAAGCATTCCATTAGATCTGCGAATTCTTTGCTTGCAAATTGTTGACCGTTGTCTGATATCAGTGTTTCTGGGCATCCGAATTTATAGAATACTTCCTGTATCAGAAAGTTTGTAACATTCTTTGTCGTTGCTTTAGACGTGGCTTTCAATAAAACGTATTTCGAAAAGTAGTCAAGTACAATAAATATAAAACAGTTTCCTCTTTTTGAGCGAACGTATGGTCCTAGAAAATCTATGTATATTCTCTGAAATCGTCTACTTGCATCAGGTTCTTTTCCCATAGGGGGTTTTAAAATAATGTTAGCTGGCTTACATTCTTTGCATATGTCACATCGATTAATAAATTCTCGAACCTGTACGTTTAAGTGCGGCCAGTAAAAATATTCCCTTATACGCTTTATTGTTTTTCCTATACCTCCATGTGCAACATTCGGTGGTTCATGAGCGTTTGCTATAACTTTTTCAGATAGAACCGGAGGAATCCATAGTTTTCACGCATGATTTTCTGTTTCGACATCACCGTCATAATGTGTTATTCTTTTATAAACTACTAAACCGATTTTGCTGATTTTCAATACTGAACTGGATAATAGTGAATATTTTGGGTGAATTTCATTAATATCGATAGCTTCGTTTTAACGTGAGCGTGTTTTACACAGACAGACGGACGAACGGACAGACGGACATAGCTAAATCGACTCAGAATTTCATAAGGATCAATAATATATATACTGTGTTGGGTCTCAGATGAATATTTCTCAGTGTTACACACGGAATGACAAACTTATATATACCCTCTATCACCACTGATGGTGGTGGAGGGTATAATAAATAATCAAAATGTCTCTCAATATAACATTAAAAAGGTCTTATAAATATCGTTTTAATTTTAAAATGTCAGTTACTTTTTTTTAAAAAATTATAGTCTATATTCGTTTCCCTTTTGAATACTTAAAATTTTAAAACCCTTAGGTTTAAATCGAACGGTCTTTTGACCTGTTATTTAAATTCAAAACAAATCGTATAAATTTACTCGTAAAGTTTTTCAAATTCTATAAATTTGTTTTCAAACTTATTATCTTCGTTTTTTAACAAATCACTAGCCTTTGTAGACAGTGAAAATTATCATAATAAGTATTTGGTATTCTTTTTAAATAGAAACTATAATAATATTATGACTTTTCCAAAAAAAAAAAAAAAAATCTTCTTCTATTAATTAGCAAAAAAAAAAAAAACTACTAATTTATATTTGAAACTTAACTTATTCTAACCGGAAATTAAAACTTAAACAATATCACTACACTTATTCCATACAATAACAAAAACACAATTTGCCTACACACAAGGATTACTAAAAGATTCTAAGAGTTATAATTCCACTCAAATTTAATAATATGTATATTATTCACTGTACTCTGATTTATGTCCCTAAAGGAGCTCCCTGAAAGACACCTAAGAGCCTAGTGTTGATCATTAATATAATCTTTTTTCGTTAATTTATATTATATTCTTTTAGTTATCCCTTTACAACACGAAACTCTATTCAATTACATTAAATTTCTTAAAAACTAATTAACTAACTTATCCTAAAACAAATTCTGTACTTAATCTACCCTAACTAGTACTACCCTAATGCCTTTTTCTTAATACCAATATTTTGGGATTTTTCTTATTGGTGTGGATCCTACTTTCAGGTTCTTATCCTGGTTTACGGGTTCTAAGCACGGATTCTTCCACTTTGTAGAATTGATCCTAGCACAAATTTTCACTTGTAGATGGCGTATTAATTTTCTTTTATCCTCACAGGGTCAACAATATATAGCAAAGTTTTATATGAACAGTATTACCTTGCGTTTATTTTAAAATTTAAATATACTTTATTTGCCCACAGGATGATTTTGGAATATCCGCAGTATAGGGGACGTTTCCACTTTATGGCTTCCTACTCCTCTGGCACAAATCTATTATAAAAATTTCATATTTGAAACAATTCTCAATTTCCCAAAGTTTTCTTCAATTTATACTCACTTTATTATCTTTAAAATTTTAATTAAATAACACATTAAGGTTCCGCAAGGATACTTTATTCCCTTTTCCAAGGTCACTGTTCACTACTTTACTGTTCACTTCACTATTCAAGGTTTTAAATTTTATATTTTATTAGTTGTTCAACTTGAATTGTTTTGTTACCAACTTTAGCTTGTAGACTGAGCATTAACACAAACTCATGATGTCCATTACCTATGCTTTTCTTTAAAATTTTAAACAAGAAAAGTAACAGAAAAACATACAAACAAAAATCATAATAAAAAAACATAACGCGATTTTACAATGTCGTGGACATCAACACAGTTTGGGTCAATGCACTTAAAACCTTGGCCTTGAAAAGTCGCATTTTTCTTAAGAGAAAAGTTTTGAATTCGTATTTCTCTTCCTTCTCTTACTTGGTGTCTGGTAACCCTAATTACGTATTTCTTATTATGATATTTTAATCACCCTGTCCTTGATCATGTCCCACATTTTGACATTTTAATAATAAACATTTAACACCAAAATCAAAACAAACAAACAAACAAAAGAAATTACTGAACAAACAAAACAAAACAAAATTACTGAACAAACAAAACAAAAGAAACACAACATTCAAAACAATTAAAAATCAAACAATTCAGAATTAACAAAACAACATATAAAAACATACCTAGAATGACAAAATATAAACAACAAAACTACATGTAAGTACATACAACCAAAATACTGGATGATTTGTATCCTTGGAGCATGTAGGACAGCACACACATACGTCGAGAGTTCTTCACTACCTCAACAACATAGATGGTTTGAAGTAAAAGCAGCGACTCGCTGGATAAAAGAAAACTTGCTTAAATGAAAACAAATTAATTTTATATTGCAAAATTCCATAAAATTAGCGAAAGTGCTCTGTAAATTATCAGGGTACAGATAGCGATCGAATTCAATTCGCTCGCGAGCGAGTTTAATTCGAGCGATTTAAATAATTTATTTCCGGCGAATAAATCTATTCGGCTCGCGAGTTTAATTTTTAAACTCGCGATAAGAGTTGAAAATTTAAAGAGCGTAAAATAGAACTCGCTCGTGATTCGAGTCAAAACGAGTTAATCGCGAGTTTTATAATTTGTAAATGGAATAAATTTAAATTTATAAGGCATAATCAATTTATATATAAATATGACATAACCAAATAAGTTTCCCATTAGAATTATGTACGCAAATACATATGTACGTGCATTATTTGCTGCAAAGTAGTAGACACTTCGTACATACATACATACGTACATACATACATACATACATACGTACGTATACATACATACATACATACATACATACATACATACATACATACATACATACATACATACATACATACATACATACATACATACATACATACATTACATACATACATACATACATACATACATACATACATACATACATACATACATACATGCATACATACATACATACATACATACATACATACATACATACATACATACATACATACATACATATATACATACATACATACATACATACATACATACATACTACATACATACATACATACATACATACATACATACATACATACATACATACATACATACATACATTCATACATACATACATACATACATACATACATACATACATACATACATACATGATTCACAATCAATAATCTAACTGCCTGTTTGCACAATATCGAAACACATTTCTATCTTATAAATATATTGAAAACAAAAACAAAATTTTAAATTTATTTGTTGTTTTCAATATATTTGTAAGAAAGAAAATGTTTCTTCGCATTTAGAGAAACCGGCAGTAATAAATAAAAAAAATTTTAAGATCACTTGCATGTCCATCAATATACATATGTTCATACATAACTACAGATAAAAAACATACACATTTAAATAAAAAGGTAGACAATATATTTCTTATACTTTCCCACTTTTGCTTTGTCAGACCGTCACAAAACCTACGGCTACACAATCACACATACATAATTATTTCCCATATTATTGGTTCTTTTTTACTACCACAACAGAACCTGTTTCTTACACACACATTTTGCTGATTTTCGGCTCGAATTTAACTCGAATTCAACTCGTTTTCCACTCGCTCGTAAGCGAGTTGAAAAAACAAAAACATGTAAATATCGCTTACGAAGCGAATGCAAAACACATAAAACTCTAATTAAAATTGTGCTCGCGTGTTGAAAAATAAAACTCGCGATTTTGAATTTTAAAACGAGCGATATAAATAAAATAGAGATCGCGAGCGATATTTTTACCTACCCTGTAAATTATACAAAATATGGCGAAATTTTCAAGCCATCTTAAGCTGAAAAATTTTCGGCGGCGGCTAGGCTTAGTCGGCTTTGGTACAATCGGAATTAAAAAACGTTCAATTTTTAATATTGTTTTGTAGAATTTGAAAAAAAACAACTTGGCATCCCTGACTTAATGTAATCAGTATCAGAGGCATAGTTGCCAGATGATTTGTGTTAGGGTTCTATAGTTGAATCAAAAAGTCGACATTTCGATTTTTCTATTTATGAAAGTCAAAATGTTTGCAATAAAAAATGAAGTATTATTAAATTGATTGTTTGTTTTACTTTTTAGACTGATTTTGTTATTATATATGATTTTGTTATATATACTATGTCTATCTTTAGCAAAAAACAGATTTTTTATTTTAAATGACGAAATAGAAATCTAACTAATAGATTATGGTATTGAAAATTGGTAATATTAAGCCTGGATTTAAGTTATATGTATCTCATATATGTAAATGTCCACTGTACACAAATTTTACACTCATAAATGATGCAATCTTGATAAAATTTCAAACAATAAACAAATAGACATAATAAATAATTAATCTATTTAGAACTATGGTATTAAGATCAAATTCTACAAAAAAAATATTTTAATAAATTAATCACTGTGTGTAAATAAGCTCCATTAAAGATACTCTTACGAAAATCACACTTTAAATAACGGTGTATGACAATTAGGCTATTTAAATAAACTGTATCAAGATGTTCGACCGGTTTTTATCGCTTCTAGAGAGGGAATTATCTTTGTGTTGATGTTTGTAACGCACATAAATATTGATCATATTCTGGTGGACGGACAAGGCTTAATCAAGTTAAAAAATGATTCCAACCAGATTGGTATACTTTAAGGTAGGTATAGGTATGCCCAATATTTTGAACAAAAAATTTGTATGATAAGAATTAAAAATAAAAAGTTTTCGGGTCTCTGTTTATTACTTGCTTACGTTATATAAGTACGATTTAGAAACATAATAAAGTATTAATGAAACAAAGCAGAAATACCAAACTGCGTCGATGTACCGCGTTACGGTTTTTCGAAGTTTCATGCATTAACCACATGTATTTTTTTTTTGATAACCTAAAATTTTCTTTGATACATGGTGGAGTACCAAAAAAAACTCAAGATTTTGGTGGAGACCAGTAAACTCAGGAGCGGAGCTCAGGAGTTCCAGCTTCCTATACGAAGGTATAGGTCGGATTGGCAGTTTTTGGACGAGGCTCTTTTAGGCGTAAGCCGTATTGTTGTTGTTGCTGGGTTTTTCAGCCCTTGGCCGAATAATTCGGGTCAATCCGGTACGTAGACCGGTCAAAAGAGGCCCATTCATTACGAAATTTCGGCAGGGTCATCAGGGGGCTAGGTGAAATGATGGACAGATTTTAATATTTTCAATAGGTGTCGTCCTTGGCAAAAAAGCGTACGTGCCAAATTTCATCAAATTATGCGACCTGTCCATGTAAAATTTATACTTTACATAGACAGCCAGCCAGCTCCCCACTGAAATATGTACATATGTATGTATATAATAAAAATGTAACCAATTGCTAAGAAAATTGTTATTTTTAGT
>NW_023996667.1:0-37806 GCF_015586225.1 Lucilia sericata | reverse complement strand
TTAAAATTTTAAAAAAAATAGACTTTATTAGATAAGAAAGTTAAAAAAAAGAAAACAAATTTTGTTTAGAAGAAAAAAAAAGTGTGAAAATTTACTCAAATAAAGTGTGAAAAAGTTATCAAGATTAATACAACTACAACTTTGCAAATGAATTTATATAAAAAATAAAAAACAAATATAAAATATTAAAAAAAAAGTAATAAAACTTGAGTTAAATTCTCTAACTAAAATAAAGAAAATTAAAATTCTCTATATAAAAGAATATTACAAGAAAATTTTGTACGCAGTTTAAAAATTAACGTCGTTTTAAAAACAACTTACAAAATTTAAATAACTTATTTAAAATAATAAGAAAAAAAAACATTTTGTGCTTAAAAAACTTAAAAAATAAAAAAATCCTTCAAAACGGCTGCTTTAAACTTATTAAAACAAAACAGATTTTGTTTTTTAAAAAACATCATTATTTGATATTGTTAACGATAAATGGAGAAAATTGAACAACAATTTCATATGAGTTCTTCCTTCTTCCTCCATGAGTATCCTGAGAGTTTTATGTGCCTGATCAACAAGATGCTGTTAAAAGTTGAGAATACTCTATTGCGTAGTCATCGTCAGCGAGAGACCACCGGTATTAAGAAACTCTACAATTCGTTTTTTGTATTGTTTTAATTGGTTTGTGGTAAAAACAAATTTACACCCGTCTCTTTGTTGCCGGTCATAAGAAATAATTTGTATTAAACTTTAAACGTATAATCATTATAAAAATATAAAATAAATATAAAACTTAACAAAACTAAACAGAAAAGAAAGAAAAATATAACTTAAAACCTAAATAAAAGTTAAAAAAAAAAGTTCGATAAAAAAAAAACTTCCTTATCGAATTATAGAAAAATTGTGAAAAATTATCTTGTAAGTTTGTTAGTTGAAAATGTAAATTTAATAACAACTATTAAACAAAATATTAAAGAAAACGCCTTTTAGAAAAGTTACTGTGCTTCTTTTGTTGTATAAAATTGCCGCTTCAAACTTAATCCTTGGAAAAAATTCTCTTTCTAACTTAAAATCTAAAGAGCCTTTTTTAAAGTGCTCTAAGATTGTGTTTCATCAAACGAATGGCTCTATCGCTGGTTGCTTCCCTGCCACATCATCAATCCAGTTATTTTGATATACAATCTTTTTTGGATCCTTATTCTTTGGAAACTCATAACGACACTCAAACCTCTTCGAATTATATGAGTGCAAATCAATCGTTTAATCAACAGCAGCACCAGCGTTCTACGAAAATTCTTTTAAACAATTACCACAACACCGATTTAATGGAGTTTAACAATAGTTCTAATAATCTACAACCAACTTCAGCACTACAGCAGCAGAATAATAGTCAGTTAACAACAAATATTGCACAGGTAAGTGTGAATACTTATTCTGTATAGGATTTAAAGGTTTTGAATAGTTTAATTTAGAAATTTTTGAAAACAAGAAAGATTTTCTGTAGATATCATAAAGTTTATTGGATGGATCAATCCGACTCTACACAGAGGGAAAAAGAAATATAGACGCCTAGTACCAAATTGACACCAAAGTGTTTAGAATTTTTCAATAACATCCGTTGTCAAAGTATATACATACGTACGACAACACTATGTAATGTTGACAACGCAACGTTGTCAACATTGCAACAATTCGTTGTCGAAATCTTAATTTTATTCACATCCGTTGTCTACATGTTAACAAACGTTGTAAGATCACTATTGGCAACGGATTGTTTGTCAATAGTGAGCATATCACGTTTGTTAACGTTTAGACAACGGATTTGTATAAAATTTAGATTTCGACAACGAATTGTTACAATGTTGTCACCATTATTAGATATTGTTGTCGTACGCATGTATACTTTGATAACGTATGTTATTGAAAAATTATAAAACAGTTTGGTGTCGACCAGGTGTGTATATTTATTTTTCCCTCTATGTAGTTTAGTTTATGTTAGGTTCGCATGCTGCTCAAGTTCTGTCATCACAGGATATAAACATAAGTCCATTACAGACCCAGTTATAGGGATCCAACCATTTAAAGTATATGTGTATATTCTGGCCAATTCATCTGCGATCTCATTACCCTATGACAGTGTTTACTAGAGTTTTTCCTTTTCGAACTCCTTAACCGTATTCTCATATCCAACAGGATTCGGATCTTTTTACGGCTGGAATATTTTCTCATTAACGACCTTGCAGATCACGCGTTAGAGTTGGTAACTTGTATAGAGGATAAGACTCAGAAAGAAAGATTATATTGATATCGCGAAATTTCCGATAAGGTAGTTTTTACTAATGATCTTCATAGATATTATTTTATATTCAACTAACACTACCCGGCATGTTTCAATATTGTAGAAAGTTCCCTGTTATATATAACCATTTCATCAGGATGTAGTGTGTTTAAAAGAAACTCAAAAAGTACCATTTAAATAACGAAAAAGTACCAAAAACCATTAATTTCTATGAAGTACCAGCTGAAGAACGAAAAGTACATAATATTTCTAGGTTCAATAGGTCTAGGTCCAAGAAAGAACAAGTAGGAGTTCTATATTAGGCTGTGCCGAATCGTATCTACTCTTCACAGTGATGTGTTAAAAAATACTCAGTAAAAAATTATTACAAAAAAAATCAAAAAATACCAGTTGTATATTTTGAAAAACGAAAAAGTATCAGGGCTCTACATGTTTAATTTCATGTTTCTAGGTTCCATATTATTGAAAATTCAAAAAGTAGCTTTTGAAGACCGAAAGAGTACCAAAAAGTCCTCTTTTACATGTTCGCACTTACTCTGGGCTCTACATGCTTAATTTAATGTTTCTAGCTTCAATATTATAGTAAATAAAAAAGTACATTTTGAAGAACGAAAAAGTACCAAAAAGTCCCTTTTTACAAGTTCTTAATTTCATGTTTCTAGGTTCCATATTATTGAAAATTCAAAAAGTACCTTTTGAAGACCGAAAAAGTACCAAAAACCTTTTGTAGAACGAAAAAGTACCAAAAAGTCCCTTTTTATGTGTTCTGACCTAATCCGGGCTCTACAAACCTAATTTCATGTTTCTAGGTTGAATATTATAAAGTTCAAAAAGTACCTTTTGTAGAACGAAAATGTACCAAAAAGTTCCCTTTTATAGGTTCTTACCTAGTCAAGGCCCTACATGTTAAATTTCATGTTTCTAGGTTCAATATAATAGAAAATTCAAAAAGTACCTTTTTTGAACGAAAAAATACCACAAAAGTCCCCTTTTATGTGTTCTTGCCTAATCCGGGCTATACATACTTAATTTCATATTTCTAGGTTAAATATTATAGAAAATTTAAAAAGTACCATTTGTAGAAAGAAAAAGTGCCAAAAAATAGTACATGTAACGGGAGTTTCAAATAACACTTCATTATCATATTTAGTGTTACTAAAACTACCAATTTTTAAAATTTTATCAAAATTGGCTCAATGAGTTGAAATAAAATAAAATTTTCCATTTTTCGCCCCCTTTTGGTACATTTTTCCTCCCTTTTAAAGTAATAATAATTTTACTCTAAGAAGTTACAGTATAGTAGTGAAAGCCCATTATTGTATATTCATATTTATAAGTCAGGAAATAGAAAACAATGTTTGATGAAAAAATTAACAAAAATAAGTACAATTTTTATCCCTTAAACGGTCGTCGAATATCGCAAAAGTACTAAATTTGTATTTTTGTATTTTTTCGATAGATTATGAATGAATTAAAAATGTTATTTCTGACATGGGATAAGTATTATTTTATAGTTTTATTGTACATTTTTTAGTTTAGGAGATATGAGGGTTCCCCCTAAGCATTCGATTTTTGAAATATCCTGTTTTAGAGATTTAGTATTTGCCGGAAGACCAAATTTCTAGCTTCAACCGTTTAGGCTGTGGGATGATGAATCAGTCAGTTAATGAGTCAGTAACGTTAGAATTTTATGTATATATGTAGAGAACCATTATAAACAGAATCATTTCCGATTCTTGAATAGCAATCTTGGAACTAGATACATATATAGCTATTAAAAACGGTTCATAAGAAGGTGTATTTGTTATCTAATTATTTCTTAGAAACTAGCTCCCGAAAGTGATAATTGGCTCCAGGAACGGATAATAATAGATCAGATTTTGAGAAATATATTAACAAGGTTTATGTTTATTTATGTATATCTTAAATACATCCGTAATTACTTAAATAGGACTTTTGACCGGTATGTCTAGGAAAATTTTTTTAAAGGGACCTAGTTAATGTAGCTTTCATACAACCGAGAAACGCCACTCTTAAAACCCGAAATGGGAGGGCTGCTGGCACTAATAACTGTAGATAGACATGAAAGTCGTCCTTGGATCCCTTTCGACGAATTTTGTGACAGTTGCAATGACACTGATAATGAAGAAACTGTTTCCACATTCTCTGTAAATGGCCTACTCTAGCTGTCAAAAGAATAGATTCCTTAGCAAATACATTATAATGTATTATCTACGCCTAGACTCTCACTGCTATAGCACATCAGTATATATTACGGCAGTAAAGTAATGACTGTAGACTGGGTGGATGACAGACATAAAAGTCGGCTTTGAAAGAAGAAAGAGAAAACTGTTTTACACCACCTTGATGGTGAATTAACTGCTCCCAGATTATCACTGCTAATACCACATTAGTATATATTTGATTTGATTGATTAATAATACCGGTAAATATTTTTATAACATAAAATCGCAGCACGTTTGTTGTAGGTTACTAGGGGAATTGATTGTGTTAAAAATTTCCAGAATTTTGATTAACTACGACATTTGTTGTACCGATTTTTGTTGGTATTTATAGCATATAATCTCAAAAGCTTGTTAGATAGATAATTCTAATATAAATCCCAAAAAACATTTGGGAACTTTAGAAAATTAGGGCAAACTTCTCTCGCTTGTATAAGAATTCAGAATATACAATATATCTCTTGGAATGCAAAATTAAGGGGGGTAATTTGCTCTGTGTTCTTAAGAGTCGAATCACCCAAATGTTTAAAAACCTATTCTATTTTATAATAAACATTGAAAATAAAATTTGTTTGAAAATACGATAACTTTGTTAAGAGAGAGATCGTCCATTGGAGAGAGTAGTTTTGGGTAGTCTTTAAGCATAGATCAGATTACTTCTTGAAAAATCTATGAAATGCACTTATTGATAAATTCAATATTTAAGAGTGAAATGTTGCATTCTTTATTTTCACTTTTAAAGAAAAATCTCACTCACTACTTTTTGTACAATGTACATATTTAGAAAATAATTTCTTTTTTTATATTGAGTAGTATTTATTACTGTTTTTTTTCTATTTATTATTATTTTTTGATAAGAATAAAGTAGACTTGCCAATCTCTATATTTATTTTAATTTTGTATATGTAGTATTTATATTAATTTAAAGCGAGACGTTTATAAAAATATGAGAAGCATCATATTTATTTAAAATTATCAGTGAGTTTATTTTAATTTTTTTCTTAATTCAATAAACAATGCTCGCTCGTCCGACCTTATTGATAATAACAATAATACACACTATATAGCGCTATATAGTAGAGCTTAATTTCACACAATGAAATTATGAGATTTACAAATAATATTTTTTTTTCTTTTCATACTCAGTCTGACAACAAGTTTAATGCTTTTAAAATATAATTTTTTCAAAAGTTTAAAAAACTTTTATACATTTTCAATTCACTCTAATTAGTTTTTTTTTTCGTTTTAAAATAATGCAAATAATGACAAAATAGTCGGCTAAATTGTATAGTCATAGTTTACATATTTATTAAAAAAAAAAACATATACACTAATTAATAAATTCAATTTTGTTTAGTAAACTGTTAAAAATTATAGTGCTAATTATTGAAAATTAAAGTTTATTCTAAAATGTCTAATTAGAAATAGTTGTAATGGAAAAACGGAAATAGAGGATGTCACATTTATAAGTTATTTATTTTATTAATATTTTTCAGCAACTTTCTAATACAACAAATCGCAATTTAATGAGTGGTTTTCATCATCAACATTTTGGTGCCGAATATGAACCAGTTATAACATTTGTTGACTCTCCCCCAAATTCTGAAGAGTCTTGGCCGGGTAAGTTTCTGAAAGTCTACGACAGTTATTGTAGAACAAAATACTAATTTAATCAAAATTTTTCGTTATAGACGATCAATCGAAAGATTCGCCAGGTCCACAGATAATTGACGTCCAAACTATATATTCAAATAGTGGATCACGTAAAAGACGAATGGATTGGGATCCTTTGGATATCGCTCAGAGTGAAAGCACTGCTTCTACACAAACTGGCGAGTTACCAGCAAAAATTTCAACACATCAATTATTAGAAAAGGATAAATATAAAAAGGAGCGATTAAGCAGTGGTAAGTTATAAATATAATTCTAAAAAACTGGTGATTTATAACTAAAATAGAATCAGCAGGAACTAACTAAACATACAAAAACTAAAAGTGATCTTCATTGCAAACTCATAGTTGGCTAAAGCAACAACAAAGAGTAATGAAAAACAACAACAATTCGTATGGAGAGATAGATAGATAGATAGATAGATAGATAGAAGATAGATAGATAGAGTAGATAGATAGATAGATAGATAGATAGATAGATAGATAGATAGATAGATAGGTAGATAGATAGATAGATAGATAGATAGATAGGTAGATAGATAGATAGATAGATAGATAGATAGATAGATAGATAGATAGATAGAGTAGATAGATAGATAGATAGATAGATAGATAGATAGATAGATAGATAGATAGATAGATAGATAGATAGATAGATAGATAGATAGATAGATAGATAGATAGATAGATAGATAGATAGATAGATAGATAGATAGATAGATAGATAGATAGATAGATAGATAGATAGATAGATAGATAGATAGATAGGTAGTAGAGATAGATAGATAGATAGATAGATAGATAGATAGATAGATAGATAGATAGATAGATAGATAGGTAGATAGATAGATAGATAGATAGATAGATAGATAGATAGATAGATAGATAGATAGATAGATAGATAGATAGATAGATAGATAGATATAGATAGATAGATAGATAGATAGATAGATAGATAGATAGATAGATAGATAGATAGATAGATAGATAGATAGATAGATAGATAGATAGATAGATAGATAGATAGATAGATAGATAGATAGATAGATAGATAGATAGATAGATAGAGAGATAGATAGATAGATAGATAGGTAGATAGATAGATAGATAGATAGATAGATAGATAGATAGATAGATGATAGATAGATAGATAGATAGATAGATAGATAGATAGATAGATAGATAGATAGATAGATAGATAGATAGATAGATAGATAGATAGATAGATAGATAGATAGAGATAGATAGATAGATAGATAGATAGATAGATAGATAGATAGATAGATAGATAGATAGAGTAGATAGATAGATAGATAGATAGATAGATAGATAGATAGATAGATAGATAGATAGATAGATAGATAGATAGATAGATAGATAGATAGATAGATAGATAGATAGATAGATAGATAGATAGATAGATAGATAGATAGATAGATAGATAGATAGATAGAGATAGATAGATAGATAGATAGATAGATAGATAGATAGATAGATAGATAGATAGATAGATAGATAGATAGATAGATAGATAGATAGATAGATAGATAGATAGATAGATAGATAGATAGATAGATAGATAGATAGATAGATAGATAGAGATAGATAGATAGATAGATAGATAGATAGATAGATAGATAGATAGATAGATAGATAGATAGATAGATAGATAGATAGATAGATAGATAGATAGATAGATATAGATAGATAGATAGATAGATAGAGAATAGATAGATAGATAGATAGATAGATAGATAGATAGATAGATAGATAGATAGATAGATAGATAGATAGATAGATAGATAGATAGATAGATAGATAGATAGATAGATAGAAGATAGATAGATAGATAGATAGATAGATAGATAGATAGATAGATAGATAGATAGATAGATAGATAGATAGATAGATAGATAGATAGATAGATAGATAGATAGATAGATAGATAGATAGATAGATAGATAGATAGATAGATAGATAGATAGATAGATAGATAGATAGATAGATAGATAGATAGATAGATAGATAGATAGATAGATAGATAGATAGATAGATAGATAGATAGATAGATATATAGATAGATAGATAGATAGATAGATAGATAGATAGATAGATAGATAGATAGATAGATAGATAGATAGATAGATAGATAGATAGATAGATAGATAGATAGATAGATAGATAGATAGATAGATAGATAGATAGATAGATAGATAGATAGATAGATAGATAGATAGATAGATAGATAGATAGATAGATAGATAGAAGATGGAAACAAAGTTTATCACTTCCAAGCATTTCTGTTGAAAGAGATGGAATTAATTTACCACTTTTTGCATAATAATTTTTTTGGAATAATTCCCCAATAGTTATCAACACGCAAAAACGTATGGTTACTCGTCTTATGACTAATCTGTTTATTTCTTATAATCAGACATAATAACTTCTCCATAAAGAATAAAATTAACAAAAAACTTGTGGTTTTTATCAATAAAAACAATAGGTAAACAAATTAACCGCAAATTTATTAACCTGTTATTATTTTTTTTTTGTCGCATAAAATATTTAAACAACTGCCTTCAAATACTACACATTCTAAATAAGAAAGAAAGAAAAATATTTTATAAGACTCGTTAGTAGTAGCCCCTTATCGTAAGATGTTTACTTTACTAAAGCGCTTGAATGATAAGCGCCACAAAACAAAAACACAAACTCTCAGTTGATTTAGATTATCTATCTTGAGGGCATTAAACATGGAAAAAACTGAAAGTATTTGCTCTTTAAAAATTGTTTTCTTTTATAAATATTGCAAAAAGAAAACAATATTTCATGCATGAGTTTAGTTCAAGGATTGATTGATTGTCTTATATAAATAATCAATTATTTAATCGAAGATTAGTATGATATTACCTATTCGCATATGAATTTAAAACCAGTATTTTAAAAGGTTTTTAAATGGCTAGAAGCAGGCGCGAAAATGTTTATTCGCAAATGTATGTTAATTATTTAAATCAACAATAAAAATTTATATCATTGATAATTTTTTTTTGCAATATAAAAAATTTTTCATTGCATGTACCGTATCGGTTTTTTGCTTTTTTTTTGGAAAATTTAATGCAACAGTTATGAATTTAAACTGGTTCACTAGACAGCATGGACTATAAATCAGTCTATAGTCTTGACTATATATCAATCTATAGTATGGACTATAGATTAATCTATAGTCTGGACTATAGATCAATCTATAGTCTGGACTATAGATCAATCTATAGTCTGGACTATAGATCAATCTATAGTCTGGACTATAGATCAATCTATAGTCTGGACTATAGATCAATCTATAGTCTGGACTATAGATCAATCTGGACTATAGATTAGTCTATAGTCTGGACTATAGATTAGTCTATAGTCTGGACTATAGATTAGTCTATAGTCTGAACTATAGATCAATCTATAGTCTGAACTATAGATCAATCTATAGTCTGGACTATAGATCTATCTATAATCTGGACTATAGATCTATATATAGTCTGAACTATAGATCAATCTATAGTCTGCACTAAAGATCAATCTATAGTCTGGACTATAGTGCAATCTATAGTCTGGGCTATAGATTAGTCTATAGTCTGAACTATAGATTAGTCCATAGTCTGGACTATAGATTAGTCTATAGTCTGGACTATAGATTAGTCTATAGTCTGGACTATAGATTAGTCTATAGTCTGGACTATAGATTAGTCTATAGTCTGGACTATAGATTAGTCTATAGTCTGGACTATAGATTAGTCTATAGTCTGGACTATAGATTAGTCTATAGTCTGGACTATAGATTAGTCTATAGTCTAGACTATAGATCAATTTATAGTCTGGACTATAGGTTAGTCTACAGTCTGGACTATAGATTAGTCTATAGTCTGGACTATAGATTAGTCTATAGTCTGGACTATAGATTAGTCTATAGTCTGACTATAGATTAGTCCATAGTCTGGACTATAGATCAGTCTATAGTCTGGACTATAGATCAATTGATCTATAGTCCAGACTATATATCAATTTACAGTCTGGACTATAGATTAGTCTATAGACTGTTCTATAGATCAGTCTATAGTCTGGACTATAGATCAGTCTGTAGTCTGGACTGTAGATCAGTCTATTGTCTTGACTAAAGATCAGTCAACAGTCTGGACTATAAATCAACGTATAGTCTGGACTATAGATCAGTCTATAGTCTGGACTATAGATCAGTATATAGTCTGGACTATAGATCAGTATATAGTCTGGACTATAGATCAGTATATAGTCTGGACTATAGATCAGTATATAGCCTGTACGCAATACAGAAATGTTCTATAATCTGGACTATAGAACATTTCTGTATTGCGTATATAAATATGAAATGAATTGGTGAAATATTTTGTTGCCCTTATACCCGAGGTTGAATTTTTGTTGTACAACTAATAAATTTAAAACAATTACATATTAAAAATAATTATCGCGTTTTGTAATTTTTAAAGTTTATTGAACTTTGTCTACATCTCAAGAACTAGATTTTTTTGAAATGGAATGTTTAACAAATGCATACATAGAAAGTTTTTTCCTAATATTTAACTAAACTTATAAATTTATATTGCCTACAATCAGTTCATTAGAAAGTATTTAGGTTTTTTTTATTGAGATTAGAAGTTATCACTTGAAACTAATATAAAAAACCACGAAATACAATTTACTAATAGAAACCACCTCTACACCGAATAATAGGCTGGTGGCTGATCTGTTTCCATAAGGTTTAGAATAAACACATTTCGTAATCAGTTGTTCATATAGAGAATTTTTTTTATTTGTATATAATTTTTTGTTTTGTAAAATTTTCTTTTTTTTTTCGTTTATTATCAATTCTCATGACTTTCAGTCGTTTTGTGATCGCCCTTTCTTAATAAACATAGAGAAATTTTAAATAAATAACAAAATATTGTAATTTTAAATTCATATTTGTTTAAGAATTCAATATTTATTTTAATTAATAATAATTTCTTTATAAAGATCTCTCTGGCGGATGTTTTGAGTGTTTTAAAATGTTTGTCATAATATTAAAACGATAAAATACATATAAATATTTAAATCTAAAGTGTTTCTAAGTTTATTATAATCAAAATGTCTACTGACGCAATTAATTAGCCAAAAAAACAAAAAAAAAATTAACAACAACTACTCTACTATAAACTATAAAATAAGAAAAAAAAAACTCAAGAAATGAACAATTTACTAAACTGTGATAATACAATGAGAAAATATTGCCGCTACCAGAATAGTCAAGTGATGATGATGGGTGGGTATGAGTATGATTATGAATTTGTATTTGTCAAGTGTTTAAAGTAAAGACTTGAAATTAAGAAAATAAAAACAAAATAATATATACACACATACTGCGAAATGATTAACAAAACATAAACGTGAAAATAAAACCATTTGCCTCAATAATAAATTAGAAAGAGATACGAGGGAGGTTGGGCAAATGAGCAAGTGTTTCATTTGAGTTAATCGCTGTGAGAAAATGAACTACAATTGCAAAAAACTTTAACTTAAAACATAATTATAGATTTCTGAAATACAACTTGCAATAGGTAATCGAAAAAATGCCAATGGATATCGAAAAAGTACCAGAAAGTTCCTTTTTATAGATTTTCATTCAATCAGTATGATGCGTGTTTTAATTTTGCGTTTCTAGTTTCAATATTATAAAAGATTAAAAAGTACCTGTTAAAGAAGAAGAATTTTCATTACATCAGGATGCTATATGTCTGATATATGTTTCTCGGTTCAATATTACAGAAAATCCAAAAAGTACCAGTTAAAAAACGAAAAAAGTATCAAAAATACTTTACAACAGTTTTTCATTTCACTCAGAACTCATGTTTAATTTTATGTTTCCAGGTAAAATATTATAGAAATTCAAAAGTACTAATATGCCCCTTTAATAGGTTGTCATTTACTCCGGGCTCTACATGATTCTCTACATAATTTCATGTTTCTAAGTTCAATATTATAGGAAACTCAAAAGGTACCAGTGGTACCAGTCCTTTAATTAACTTAATTTTCAAATTAAGAAACTACTTAATATCAACAGACACCCTGGGGCGTGTTACCTTGATGATCTTTCCCATCTTGGTGTTATTGCAATCCGGGAAAAAGGAGGTGCCTACCAATACCTCTAGTCTGCCGGAAACTATAAACTACACTTTGAGGACACGGCCTTTCCTTGGAATGATTTGACCTTGGGTCGAATCAGGGAGTCTTAAAATCTGGTACCACGGAAACCGGTAGCACATGTTAGAGTTTCGGACTTTGTCTTTTCCCGGTTATGGAGAGGTCCCTTCGGGTGTGGTCTCTAATTCTGAATAAGTTCGGTTGCAGTTGACGAGGGCAGGTGAATGTGGGGGACAAAGCGTTGAATGAGTTGGTGTCAGTGTAGGGTATGTGGCCTCATCTATCCATGTACCTAGAGTGAGTGTTGTCGAATGTTTTTCTGAATGAATATAAATGCCAAGTTGTTATGCAATCTCAAAATGAGCCCAAAGGCCTTCAGGACCGAGTGACGGTGGGATTGGATCTGCAATTAAAAAGGTGAAGAGTGACCTGTGAACATTTACCGCAGGTTGGGTATATTTTGAGAATGTTGTATTCTATACGAGACCAATAGGCTTTAAGTCTCTAGCCAGATCTCAGTTGTGCCAGAACTACTCTTATCTGCGTGGGTAGTATATATTTTTCTTTGTAATAGGTGGAGGGCGACCTCCATATAAAATATTTGATACGATAATCTATTGTGTTTACCGTATCTCTATGAATATCGTTGAGTGCTGCCCTGTACGATTCGTTATCGAGCGGATGATGTATATGATCTGACATGCCTAGAGGGAGACTTCAACTATGTTATATTGAATTGGGGTGATTTCTTCTGGATTTTGTGCTCCTTGGCGGTAAAATCTTCGTTTTCTGAAAGATTCGTATTTCGTTCTACCGATTACGTCTCTAGGTACTATTGCCGACATACTACAAAGGCCATCCCAACTGCGTGCTTGTAAACGGAAGTGATGCTTTTGCATCTCGGAAGTTACGTTATAGGGCCAGAGATTAGATAGCTCTGCATGGACCGGTAGAATAATGTATAAAAATTGCCATCGGCGTGTAAGAAGCACAAAGAGTGGTGAGTCGTCTAACAAACTCACCGTGTTCTTGTAATAGTACCCACCGGAAATAAGGCCAAGTCTTATACACATACACAAACGGAATGGCAAACTTATATATCCTTTTCACGAAGGTGAAGGGTATAATAAGATTATCACGATTGCGGATTAAACTTATGTTAGTGTTATAATGTCTTAAATTTAATCCGTTTAAAGGAGATTCAACAATTTTTTCGGGGATTTTCGGAATTAAAAACTATAGGTATTTTCGTAATCAGTTGGTGTCTAAATTGATGAATTAAAAACTATAGGTATTTTCGTAATCAGTTGGTGTCTAAACTGATGACTTTGAAGCACCGATGTCAAAAGATGAGTACCAGACAATTTTAGTTAAATTGTCAATAGGAAAAAAAGGCCATATGTCGGGATTGATGGTCGTGTTTTGATACGTCTGGATTTCTGGCATAAAAAATACCGATAACATTTCTTTTTTTTGTAAAATAAGAAGGGCTGACATTTGTAGATCGGCCCCTCTACTTTACCGATTAAAAATACATACATATATGAGAAGTTTGATATGTTTAAGTCTCAACACAGTAACTATTATATGAATCCGAAAAAACCCTATTGATAACTAAGTATTTTTTGAACGTCATAGAATGTTTACTAAAATAATAACGTCAACAACTGGCTTTTTTTCTGTAGTATATTGATAATAATTATAATCAATTTCTGTTGAAAAAAAACAGTAATAACAATAATAAAATAAATAACAGTCATATTAAATATTAATTAACTGTCATATGCACTGTAGCGCACTTTAAATTAATAATTAAAAGAGTAAATAAGTTTTAAACTTGATTTTATCATCATGTTTTTTAACCTAAATAAACAATTTTAATTTTCTTTTCAGGTCGTGGCACTTGGGGCGATGATATTGGTTTTGATTTAAATGCGGAATTTAATAGTAATTCCTATTTGAATAAGTAAGTTTAAATTTTGTTATTATATTTTTAATAAATTATTAGAATAACTAAATTTAATAACTGTTATTAATGAGTTACTAAATCATAAGCTTAGAATATCAGAACTTTATTAAGAAAATGCTATAGTCCGATAGGTTTCAAATTCTAAACCAAATAATTGATTTTCAATTCTTTTCTTATACTCTTCTATAATTCAAAGTGAATCCTTTATGACATTTGCATCTGGCTTACCCACCGCCCTTAAGCAAGAACCTCAAACTGATCAATTGAAAATCAATAAAAGTTCATTGAACATTCATCAACAAGATCCGGGTAATTTAAATATTTCAACCAAAAATGATAAGACACTGACAACGGCAGAGTAGCAGTAGCAGTAGCAGCAGCATCAGTAACGGCAGCCGGTGTGGTGGTCATATAGAAACATCAACCGAAAAAGTGAACAAAAATGATTTGATTGACAGTCATCATTGCATTTTGGATCAAAACTCAAATGAAAACAAGGGAAATAATCAAAATAGCAACGATCAGGGTAAGTGAACTTTTTTATAAGAAGATGTTTGAACCATGACAATGCATTTTTTTTAATATCATAAGTTACGTACGTTCTTTCTAGGGTTCTATAGTTGAAACGAAAAGTCGACTTTTCGACTTTTCGACCTTTCGACTTTTTCCATTTTATGAAAAGTCGATTTTTCGACTTTTCGACCTTTTTTAGACTTTTCGACTTTTAGTATTTTATAAATGGTCGACTTTTCGACTTTTTCCGACTTTTCGAGTTTTTTCGACTTTTTCCGACTTTTCGACTTTTTTCGACTTTTCGACTTTTCGACTTTTTCCGACTTTTCGACTTTTTGATTTTTTACGACTTTTTGACTATTTTCGACTATTTTTTTACATTTTTCGAGTTTTTCCGACTATTTTAGAGTTTTTTACCTCTTTTCCACTTTTTTAAAATTTTCGACTCTTTTCGACTTTTCGACTTTTTTCGACTTTTCGACTTTTTCCGACTTTTTTCGACTTTTCGACTTTTTTCGAGTTTCTTCGACTTTTTTCGACTTATCGACTTTTTTCGACTTTTGAACTTTTTTCGACTTTTCGACTTTTTTCGACTTTACGATTTTTTGACTTTTCGACTTTTATTTACAAAGTCGACTTTTTTCATAGACGATAGTCGAGTTATCGACTTTTTTGGAACAAAATAGTCGACTTCGACTTTTCGACTTTTTTCGACAAAAAGACGATTGTTCGATTGTTCGATTATTCGAAAGTCGATTTATAGAACCCTAGTTCTTTCCCACCGATCATATGTCAAATAATTTTATGTCTAAATGTTTAGTGTTGTCTACACGTGCTTATTGTTGTTTTTTTAAAGAAACAAGTGAAATAATGGAAATTTAATTATGTTTATTATTTAAAAATATTTGTATGTAGATATGTATGATTTCCCAAATTGCATTAAGGTGGAGTTTATTGTTGACAACATGTACGTGCAGTTTATTTTGATAATTTTGTTTTTGGTTTGCAAGGTTAATTTTAGTGATGTAAACATAACGATACTTTTGATTATTCGTTATACTTAAGTCAATGAGAAATGGGTACTCATTGAACAAAGAAATAATTTGGCATTTCTTTGTTCATTGACAGCAGCTTACTTAGATCCATATAATTTGGAAGCATCAAATTAATGCTCTCTGTTCTTAGTAAATGTAGAGCAATAATATAGTAGATGTGACACTCTCTCATCTTCCTCATCATTATGACAACTTTTTCAGTAGTTATTGTATTCAAGACCTAGTCTTCTGATATGGCTACCGATGACAGAGCGTCTAGGAAGTTTATGTTCTTTTGACCTGAGAGCATCATATAGAGGCCGGGTAAACCTCGAGGTTTTACAGGTGGTTAGGCTTTCACCACATGATTTCAGTTTAATGCATTTTAAACAAGTTAAAACGTCGATTACTTCATGCTCTAGAAATATGGAGTGTTACAAAAAAAAAAACTATTTGATCTTCACCAAAATTTAGTCCTTTTGGATCTAGCTAAATAGACTCTTTCTTCGTTCCTTGATTGGTCTGAAAAGCCCTGATTTCAGAATAAGATGGACTTTTAGGTTTTAGGTCGTTAACAAAATGTTTAGGTTTTCGGTAGAAAGATCAAGTTATGGTGTGAAATAGAAATGACTCAGTCCAATTGGATCCAGACCTTCTGATTTTCAATTAAAATGGACTGGGAAATACATGATATCATAGAATTTTATCCGTTTGGTGTACAAAACTATTATATATTCTGAGACGTTATTTGATTTTTTGTATTAAAATCGGCGCACATTTTACACTAGGCCCCATTTTACCCATCTTTCAGAAAATGTATTTTTTATAGAAATTTTTTCGTTTTTATAGAAAATTTTTCCAAAATTTGTCTTTTTTATAGAAATTATTCGAATTTTATTTTTATTGAAAATTTTCAAAAATTTTCTTTTTATACAAAATTTGTGTTTTTTTATAAAAATTTTAGGAAATTTGTCTTTTTTGTACAATATTTTTGGAAATTTGTCTTTTTTATACAAATCTTTGCAAAATCTGCCATTTTTATAAAAATTTTTGGAAAATTTGTTTTTTTTATAGAAAATTTGCGAAAATTTGTCTTTTTTATAGAAACTTTTCGAAAATTTGTCTTTTTATAGAGCATTTTCGAAAATATGTCTTTTTTATAGAAATTTTTGGAAAATTTGTCTTTTTTATAGAAATTTTCGAAAATTTGGATTATTTTCGAAAATCTGTCTTTTTTATAGAAAAATTTCGAAAATTTATCTTTTTTTATATAAAATTTTCGTAAAATTATCTTTTTTATAGAAAATTTGTCTTTTTTTATAGATCATTTTGTCTTTTTTAAAGAAAATGTTCTTTTTTATAAAAAAATTTCGAAAATTTTTATTTTTTATAGAAAATTTTAGATAATTTGACTTTTTTTAAGCAAAATTTGTCTTTTTTATAGAAAATTTTTCTTTTTTTATAGAAATTTTTTGAAATTTGTCTTTTTTTTTTTTTTGTAGAAAATTCGTCTTTTTTAAAGAAATTCGTCTTTTTTTAAAGCAAATTTTCGAAAATTTGGCTTTTTTATAGATTTTCGAAAATTTGTCTTATTTATAGAAAATTTGTTGAAAATTTTAAATTTTTTCAAAAATTTGTCTTTTTTAAGAAAATGTTTCTTTTTTTATAGAAAATTTTCGAAAATTTGTCTTTCTCTATAGCAAATTTTCGAAATTGTGTCTTTACAAATAGAAAATTTTCCAAAATTTGTCTTTTTTATAAAAAATTTTCGAAAATTTGACTTTTTTATAGTAATTTATTGAACATGTGTTTTTTATAAAATTTTTTCAAAACTTGTCTTATTTATATATTTTTTTAAAAAAAATTTTCGACAATTTCTCGTTATAAAACTAGCGACAATTTCGTGCAAAAATCAAGGTATTAAAAGTAATTCACCAAAAATAATTTGTTATTAGAAGTTCATCGCACCCTCGAAATCTGAAGTCCCCATAAAAGGTTCTGTTCCGAAAATCTTCAAAATGTTCTATATCGCTTTATGACGTGGTTATATAAGATTAGGCATAGCCTATTGTTAGTTTTGATTCTATTTATATATTTCGGACAATTTTTAGCAATAAATCCCTTCCATATAATTCATTTCAACATTTGTTTTCAGCACGCAACTCTTCTGTGACACATCAGCTTTTAACCGTAGTTGATGCCAGTAAAATTGAGCAAATACCCACAGGACGCGACGCGACTGCAACATCCACAACTTCCAATTGCGATGATTATAAGTAAGTTGTTCTTAAGCATCTTTGAAAGAATATATAGTAAAGCTAACATCCCGATTCTTGTGATTTTTAGATTTCAGTACATATTAGGTGCTGCCACCTCTATTGCCACGAAAAATAATGAAGACACACTAACCTATTTGAATCAGGGACAAAGTTATGAAATAAAACTAAAGAAAATCGGTGACTTATCCTTGTACAGAGATAAAATCTTAAAGGTTTGTACTGGCCTAATAAAGGAAATTTTATTTAAAATTTTTAAATAATTTTATGGCAAAATATTTTAATTTTTTTGTTTCGCTTTCAAAGTATATGTATATTGGTCCATTAACAGTTGTACAATTGTTTTAAATTGATATTAATTAGAAACAATTGCCAAGTAAAGAAAATAATAAAAGTTTTTATACAAACGTTTAAATATGAATAAGTTGCTGTTACTCATCTTAAGGAGGGGTATCAGTGGCAGCTTTCTATGTTTGTTGTTATAAATTTTTAACACATTTCTGTAAATGAGACCTAAAAAAATCGTATTTATATTATGAATCTTTTTATGAACTCATGATGCCGATATACAGTATACATAAATACTTTATATTTTATTGATTAAAGAAAGAGGTCGTTAAATTCAATTGTTTTGTTTGTCTTGTAATTTATTTTATTTCTTTCATAGAGCGTAATTAAAATATGTTTCCACGAACGTCGTCTACAGTATATGGAACGTGAACAGATGCAACAATGGCAGGCCTCACGTCCCGGTGAACGTATTATAGAAGTTGATTTACCCTTATCCTATGGTCTGTGTCACGTTTCACAACTTTTAAATCCAAATTACTTAAATACGGTGGAGATCTTATGGGATCCCTTGAAAGAGGTGGGAGTTTATATTAAAGTCAATTGTATATCTACTGAGTTTACACCGAAAAAACACGGTGGCGAAAAGGGTGTACCATTTAGACTACAAATTGAGACATATGTTGAGAGTTCAAATACTAATAACTTGAATAATAATACTGTGGTGACAGGGAATAAATCTCCTTTAGGGGTACCAGCTGGAAATTCACCCTCACAAGCGGGTAATTTAACGCCAAATAGTTCGGTACTGAGTCTTGGTGTCGAAGCATCCTATCCATGCTGCAGCGGGCCAAAGAAAGGGAAGGGGGGGGGGGAAAAAAGGGAGGAGGAGGGGGGGAGGGAGGAACGAACGAACGAACGAGCGAGAGCGAGAGCGAGCGAGCGAGCGAGGAGCGGCGAGCGAGCGAGCGAGCGAGCGAGCGAGCGAGCGAGCGAGCGAGCGAGCGAGCGAGCGAGCGAGCGAGCGAGCGAGCGAGGAGCGAGCGAGCGAGCGAGAGAGCGAGCGAGCGAGCGAGCGAGCGAGCGAGCGAGCGAGCGAGCGAGCGAGCGAGCGAGCGAGAGCGAGCGAGCGAGCGAGCGAGCGAGCAGCGAGCGAGCGAGCGAGCGAGCGAGAGCGAGCGAGCGAGCGAGCGAGCGAGCGAGCGAGCGAGCGAGCGAGCGAGCGAGCGACGAGCGAGCGAGCGAGCGAGCGAGCGAGCGAGCGAGCGAGCGAGCGAGCGAGCGAGCGAGAGAGCGAGGAGCGAGCGAGCGAGCACGAGCGAGCGAGCGAGCGAGCGAGCGAGCGAGCGAGCGAGCGAGAGCGAGCGAGAGAGCGAGCGAGCGAGCGAGCGAGCGAGCGAGCGAGCGAGCGAGCGCGAGCGAGCGAGCGAGCGAGCGAGCGAGCGAGCGAGCGAGCGAGCGAGCGAGCGAGCGAGCGAGAGCGAGCGAGCGAGCGAGCGAGCGAGCGAGCGAGCGAGCGAGCGAGCGAGCGAGCGAGCGAGCGAGCGAGCGAGCGAGCAGAGCGAGCGAGAGAGCGAGCGAGCGAGAGAGCGAGCGAGCGAGCGAGCGAGCGAGCGAGCGAGCGAGCGAGCGAGCGAGCGAGCGAGCGAGCGAGCGAGCGAGCGAGCGAGCGAGCGAGCGAGCGAGCGAGCGAGCGAGCGAGAGCGAGCGAGCGAGCGAGCGAGCGAGCGAGCGAGCGAGCGAGAGAGCGAGCGAGCGAGCGAGCGAGCGAGCGAGCGAGCGAGCGAGCGAGCGAGCGAGCGAGCGAGCGAGCGAGAGCGAGCGAGCGAGCGAGCGAGCGAGCGAGCGAGCGAGCGAGCGAGCGAGCGAGCGAGCAGCGAGCGAGCGAGCGAGCGAGCGAGAGCGAGCGAGCGAGCGAGCGAGCGAGCGAGCGAGCGAGCGAGCGAGCGAGCGAGCGAGAGAGCGAGCGAGCGAGCGAGCGAGCGAGCGAGCGAGCGAGCGAGCGAGCGAGCGAGCGAGCGAGAGCGAGCGAGAGCGAGCGAGCGAGAGCGGAGCGAGAGCGAGCGAGCGAGCGAGCGAGCGAGCGAGCGAGAGAGCGAGCGAGCGAGCGAGCGAGAGAGCGAGCGAGCGAGCGAGCGAGCGAGCGAGCGAGCGAGCGAGCGAGCGAGCGAGCGAGCGAGCGAGCGAGCGAGCGAGCGAGCGAGCGAGCGAGCGAGCGAGCGAGCGAGCGAGCGAGCGAGCGAGCGAGCGAGCGAGCGAGGAGCGAGCGAGCGAGCAGCGAGCGAGCGAGCGAGCGAGCGAGCGAGCTAGCGAGCGAGCGAGCGAGCGAGCGAGCAGCGAGCGAGCGAGCGAGCGAGCGAGCGAGCGAGCTAGCGAGCGAGGATCTATCGATCGATCTAGATCTATCTATCTATCTATCTATCTATCTATCTATCTATCTATCTATCTATCTATCTATCTATCTATCTATCTATCTATCTATCTATCTATATATCTATCTATCTATCTATCTATCTATCTATCTATCTATCTATCTATCTATCTATCTATCTATCTATCTATCTATCTATCTATCTATCTATCTATCTATATATCTTTGTGTTCCCGACGGAACACAGAAAATTCAGATTTTAGAAAGTTTATTTAAAGAAAACTTTTGATTTCTTTCTTCCCTTTTTCAGGTTTTCAAATTAAAAGGTGCCGATCGTAAACACAAACAAGACAGAGAAAAAATCCAAAAGCGACCACAATCGGAACAAGATAAATTCCAACCCAGCTACGAGTGTACAATTATGACAGACATACCATTGGAATTAATAGCGCCAGCAACAAATACCAATACAAATGGCTGCTTTAGTCCAGAATAGTAAGTATACAAGATTTTTTCTGAATAATTTAATTAATTTAAATATTGTTACATGATATTTAAGATTAAGTGTGACATTTGTAAAAAAAAAACAATGCTGTTAATAATTTCTATTAATTAAATTGTTTTGTATAAATTTTATTGATTTATTAATACTTATTTGATTTTATAAAAATCATTAAGTTTTTCACGTGTTACATGACTTTTACTATAAAAATATTTAAATAATACCGCGTAGTAAATAAAATAGTATTTGTTTATATGTAGTTTATAAGTAGTACTTGTTTTTGTTAATTATTATTAAATTAACTTATAAGTTTAGTTTAGTTAATAGAAAATTTTTTGATTAATTAATGGAAGTTTTTTAATTTAAATAATTTTTTTTTTCAAATAATGCGCATATAAATTTTCTGTCATGTGGATTAGAACAAAATGTTTTTCTTAAATTTGCTAACATTTAAAGAAAGCAGTCATTTCAAGTAATTAGTTCTTTAATTAATATTAATATTATTTTATAAAAAATTATTACTTAATGACATTGATTGTGTTCGGAAGGCAGAATGATGAATCACAATCAAAATTTTATTTTATCAATTTTTCATAACAAAATTGGTTTTAAAATGGTGATAAATTGTTTTACTAAATGTCTATTAAAAAGAATAGACAGATTTTAAAAAACTTGATTTCAAAACAGCACAATACTTACAGCGAAAATGATTACAACAACGTGCTTCAAGCTTAGCAAAATGAATTAACATTTGTTTAACCCCTTAGGTTAGGTTTGATAGGATAATCATATCCGAAAAAATTCACCTAAACCGCTATAGGTCCTGTTCTTATAGCGATATATGAAAGGAATTAACGTCGAATGTTTAGAAGAAACTTTGTTTCCTAAATCTAGTTCCATAAAATTGGACACAGTTCTTCAAATTTTTCCAATCAGTGTTCCTGAGAGATGTAATATCTGGAAAAACATCGGACCCATATTAGGATCTGCATTTCCACGATCTATAAAAAAAAGTTATCGTCTAATGTCCAGAAACTTAGTTTCCTGGACGTATTCATTAGAATTGTTAATCAGTACTCCCAACGGATGTAATATCAAGAATAATATCTAATGTTCAGAAACTTAGTTTCCTGGACGTTATTCCTTAGAATTGTCCAAACAGTAGTCCTGAGGGATGTTATATCGAAAATAACATTGCTCTAAAGATAATTGGATCGAATGTCGATGAAATAACAGAGAAAGTGTTGCAGTGTTTCACGAAAAAAATAATTTTTCTGGACGAGTTATATAGAATTTTCTAATCAGTGTTCATCAACTAATAATGATGAAAGCCTGTCTACTACATAGAAAATATTCCAGAGTTTCCAATCCATGAAAGGAATTAGCCTCCAATGTTTAGGAACTTATTGTTCTGAACGTAGTTTCGTAGAATTTTTAAATCAGAGTTTCTGGGAGAAGGATTTAGTGGTCCTACCAACGTCCCATTATTTCAAGGAATTATGCTTTTAATTCAGTCCTCGTTGCGTCGTATGATTTTGCATTCGTCAGGATATTTTTTCAAGTTCCCTTTCCGACTCTTTCATTGGCTATTATCCCTAGTGGTTTGGTACCCATATGATGTAGAGCAATTGGAGTAAAAACAGATTCCAGCAAAGGTTTGCTCTAATGTTACGCTTGACCACAATATTCAATCTGGAACCATTGTCTTAAGGATCCTGATAGTTTCCGTTTCCGATAAGCGATCGGACACTTCTGGTGTCTGTGTATAACCGGCTTTGATCAATTCGCCTAACGATAAGAGACGTTTAAACACTATACCCTTTTTTGTTTCATACTTAAGATTAAGTATGATGGATATCTCGAAAATCGAATACGCTATGCCAATTTTAAGTAAAATTTAGATTCATTCAATGATATTACAACATTAATCTAATAAAACAGTTAATCCATATGTACGATTACCTTCCGAAATACACATTAAATTTTCGACTATACTTGATGTTGCACCTATAAGATTCTCTCTGTTAGCTATGACTCCTGTATACGAAACCTGGCCATAAATGGGTTAAAATAAATAAATTCTTTAAATTTACTAAGGTGTAAACTTTGATATAAAATATTGTTGACGCTCGCTTAAAGAGTATTATGACAACAATTTACATAAGACCTAAACAAGACTATTTCTAATAAACATAGAAATGTATTTTGAATACCTCCTTTTTCTTACAGTGCACTTGTTGCTAACTTACAGAAGTTAAAAAACTAGTATTGATTGTGGCATTTCGTTAAACGCCCTAGAGTTTATTTACATGATCAACCGGTTTTTTTTTTAGAAAAAGTTACAAGTTGTATGTTTTATTTATTTATCTATAGTATATGTAGTAGATGTATTTTCCCATTTAAAATTGTATATTCGCTGCAATTCTTTAAGAGAGAAGATTTACAGTATTTATATGATATTAATATGTATTTTTAGTAACAACACTAAATCTTAATATCAGTTTTAAACAGACATCTTCACTATGTGGTACATCATACTTTAAAATAAATAAACAACTATTTTCAAACAGAAATCTATACTTAAGAAGACTATTTTAAAATATCCCTTTAAATACTTACTTTTTCCGTAATTTTCTTTAGCATGAAAGTTTGGGCCAAATTCTCCTGTACATATGCCCAAATATGATGGTATAATACCATTTACTAGTGCCTCACCAAATGCCAACGCTAGTCCTATAGCTATAAATAGTGTTTCCTCAACAAATTCAACAAATCTTAAAATAATGGATCCAAACAGTATGGTTAATACACCAAACATGCTCTCGGATATCGATGAATATGTAAGTTTCTTTTTTAAGGATTTCTTATGAAAATTTTATTTGTTATTATCTTTTTTACTTTTAAGAATTCAATAACTATTATGCCTGAATCTACACCGGCACAAGTTACTCACTGGTTAACCTATCATCGTTTAACTTCATACTTATCAACATTTGCCCATTTTTCGGGAGCCGATATTATGAGGTAATTAACAGTATATTTTATACTTACTTACTTACTTACTTACTTACTTACTTACTTCTACTTACTTACTTACTTACTTACTTACTTACTTACTTACTTACTTACTTACTTACTTACTTACTTACTTACTTACTTACTTACTTACTTACTTACTTACTTACTTACTTACTTACTTACTTACTTACTTACTTACTTACTTACTTACTTACTTACTTACTTACTTACTTACTTACTTACTTACTTTACTTACTTACTTACTTACTTACTTACTTACTTACTTTACTTACTTACTTACTTACTTACTTACTTACTTACTTACTTACTTACTTACTTACTTACTTACTTACTTACTTACTTACTTACTTACTTACTTACTTACTTACTTACTTACTTACTTACTTACTTACTTACTTACTTACTTACTTACTTACTTACTTACTTACTTACTTACTTACTTACTTACTTACTTACTTACTTACTTACTTACTTACTTACTTACTTACTTACTTACTTACTTACTTACTTACTTACTTACTTACTTACTTACTTACTTACTTACTTACTTACTTACTTACTTACTTACTTACTTACTTACTTACTTACTTACTTACTTACTTACTTACTACTTACTTACTTACTTACTTACTTACTTACTTACTTACTTACTTACTTACTTACTTACTTACTTTACTTACTTACTTACTTACTTACTTACTTACTTACTTACTTACTTACTTACTTACTTACTTACTTACGTACTTACTTACTTACTTACTTCTTACTTACTTACTTACTTACTTACTTACTTACTTACTTACTTACTTACTGACTTACTTACTTTACTTACTTACTTACTTACTTACTTACTTACTTACTTACTTACTTACTTACTTACTTACTTACTTACTTACTTACTTACTTACTTACTTACTTACTTACTTACTTACTTACTTACTTACTTACTTACTTACTTACTTACTACTTACTTACTTACTTACTTACTTACTATACTTACTTACTTACTTACTTACTTACTTACTTACTTACTTACTTTACTTACTTACTTACTTACTTACTTACTTACTACTTACTTACTTACTTACTTACTTACTTACTTTACTTTACTTCAAAAAATTTTCTTTCTTCTAGAATGTCTAAAGAAGATTTAATTCAAATCTGTGGTCTTGCCGATGGCATACGCATGTTTAATATTTTAAGAGCCAAGTAAGTTCCATCATTTGTATTATATCAAATTTTTATTAAAACAATTTATCATCCTCCCTTTACAGAGCCATAACCCCACGTTTAACTTTCTACGTTAGTTTAGATGGGAATAATTTTAATGCCGTTTATCTTATATCTAATACATCTAAAGAACTATCACAAAAACTTTTTAAACTTCCAGGATTTTATGAAATTGTAGCCAAAAGTTCAGCACATAATGGCGGTGCTGTGCCCGCTACTGGCGGTTGTAACAACACCCTAATGGACAATTCAACACCATTTCATTCTTGGGGCATGCATTCGAAATATTCGGGCAGTGGTTCGAATATCTTCAATGATGTCAATAATAAAAGTTTAATTTATGTTACCGGTCCCGCTGGTATACATGTGGCCGTTACCGATGAAGTTTTGAATAATGAAATACGTGATGGTAGTTTATATGGTCTAGAAGTACAAAATGGAAAAGTTATTATGAAATTAATCAATAAAAATGAAAATTAGTTAGTTGTAAATAATTGTACGTGCAAGAAAAATGCATTTATGTTTTAGAATTTCTTTTTTACGAAAATGACTGTTATAAAAAATCGTACACTGCATTTCGATATTATATAATGAAATTACTTTGCAAACATTTATTTCATAAGAAAAAAAGACAAATTATTTATTTTATTGAAAGAATTTCTGTTAATTATTAATTATTATTCTTTTCTTTTAAAACTTTTTTGAAAAATTATTGCAAGTAGTTCTTTAGATGTAAAAAATTTCCCATTAATGTAAATAAAATTTTTCTTTCTTTTTTTTAATTTTAGGTTTTGTTTAAAGAATTAATTACAAATGTTATAATTTAAAACTTTAGTTTAACAGGGAGCTTGTAAAAAAGAAATTTATTAAATTTCATTAACATATTTATAAGAACTCCTTAATTTTTATATAGAGCTGCAGCGGTAGAATGTTTAAGGAGTTGTAATAAATTCCAATAATTCTCTTAATTCTCATAATATTTAACTTGTGCCCGATCATTTATAATTTTGAGATTTTTCCTTCGTTTAAATTCGAATTATTTTAAGGTTTTGTTTATGTTGAAATATTTTTTCTTATTTAGTTTATAGTTTAATAATATTATGTAATAAAATCTAACTTTTGTAAATTATTTTAAGTATTAGAACAAAAAATATAATAATAAAAATGCAGACCGTATTTAAAAGTACTAAGCAACAACAATGTATTTACAAAGTAAAGAAAATTTTACATCTGTTAACCACTAGCAACGTTTACCAAAAATATGGAATAAGTTACACTAACTTTTTCTAATATATGTATGTAAATGTAAGTAACGTTAAAAATGTTTTTAAAATAATAAAGACAAGGAAAGGCCTGCGAAATGTGTTTGTCAGATGTTTCAATTCATTTCTTATTTTTTATAGATAATGAGGTATGTAAGTACGTAATTTCACATAATTAATTGAGAAAGCAAAATATTTTCGCATTATGTAAATTTTTAATGAAATCTGAGTTGTTGGATTGAAAATGTTTGTGTATTTATTATGTTTGTAATTGTAATTAGTTCTATACACTGTAACCACGACGAATTGAAAAGGACCCTAATAGATAGGTAGATATATAGATAGATAGATAGATATATAGATAGATAGATAGATAGATAGATAGATAGATATATAGATAGATAGATAGATAGATAGATACGATATATATATATATCTATATATATATATCTATATATATATTATATATAATATATATATCTATATATATTCTATATATATATATCTATATATATATATCTATATCTAGATAGATGGTAGATAGATAGATAGATAGATAGATTGATTGATAGATATAGATGATCGTAGATAGATCGCTCTCGCTCGCTCGCTCTCTCTCTCTTATCTCTCTCTCCTCCTCTCTCCTCCTCTCTTCTCTCTCTCTCTCTCTCTCTCTCTCTCTCTCTCTCTCTCTCTCTCTTCGCTCGCTCGGTCGCTCGCTCGCTCGCTCGCTTGCTGCTCGCTCGCTCGCTCGCTCGCTCGCTCTCTCGCTCGCTCGCTCGCTCGCTCGCTCGCTCGCTCTCGCTCGCTCCTGCTCTCTCGCTCGCTCGCTCGCTCGCTCGCTCGCTCGCTGGCTCGCTCGCTCGCTCGCTCGCTCGCTCGCTCGCTCGCTCGCTCGCTCGCTCGCTCGCTCGCTCGCTCGCTCGCTCGCTCGCTCGCTCGCTCGCTCGCTCGCTCGCTCGCTCGCTCGCTCGCTCGCTCGCTCGCTCGCTCGCTCGCTCGCTCGCTCGCTCGCTCGCTCGCTCGCTCGCTCGCTCGCTCGCTCTCTCGCTCGCTCGCTCGCTCGCTCGCTCGCTCGCTCGCTCGCTCGCTCGCTCGCTCGCTCGCTCGCTCGCTCGCTCGCTCGCTCGCTCGCTCGCTCCTCGCTCGCTCGCTCGCTCGCTCGCTCGCTCGCTCGCTCGCTCGCTCCTCGCTCGCTCGCTCGCTCGCTCGCTCGCTCGCTCGCTCGCTCGCTCGCTCGCTCGCTCGCTCGCTCGCTCGCTCGCTCGCTCGCTCGCTCGCTCGCTCGCTCGCTCGCTCGCTCGCTCGCTCGCTCGCTCGCTCCTCGCTCGCTCGCTCGCTCGCTCGCTCGCTCGCTCGCTCGCTCGCTCGCTCGCTCGCTCGCTCGCTCGCTCGCTCGCTCGCTCGCTCGCTCGCTCGCTCGCTCGCTCGCTCGCTCGCTCGCTCGCTCGCTCGCTCGCTCGCTCGCTCGCTCGCTCGCTCGCTCGCTCGCTCGCTCGTCCTCGCTCGCTCTCCTCCTCGCTCGCTCGCTCGCTCGCTCGCTCGATCGCTCGCTCGCTCCTCGCTCGCTCGCTCGCTCGCTCGCTCGCTCGCTCCTCGCTCGCTCGCTCTCTCGCTTCGCTCGCTCGCTCGCTCGCTCTCTCGCTCGCTCGCTCGCTCGCTCCTCGCTCGCTCGCTCGCTCGCTCGCCTCGCTCGCTCGCTCGCTCGCTCGCTCGCTCGCTCGCTCGCTCGCTCGCTCGCTCGTCGCTCGCTCGCTCGCTCGCTCGCTTTCTTTCTCCCCTCTTTGCCCGTTCTCCCCGCTCCTGCTCCCTCTCCTTTCCTTCCGTGGGCAGTATAGAATAATAGTAAAATTAATACTATAGGGTAAATGCATTAGAACATGACATTATACAGTTAATTATAATTTAATTAAAAGGTAATCTAATTATTTTCTAATTAAGATAAAATTCATTGATTTGCCATTACAATAACAAAACAAAAGTATATAAATAAGTAACTGAACAAAAAAATTATATTTACAGATTGTCAAACCTCTAAATCACTTAAAACTATGAACGAATATCGGGATATAGTCGAGAATATTTACAACAAACAGCGCTCACTACTGAAATGTTTGGACTCTGGGATCTAACGCCAAACACTTTAAAAAGTTTGAAAACGATTTATAAAATATATTGGTATGTCTTAACATTTGGTATGTTACTATTCGATTGGGCCATGTTTATGCAAGTTGTTACCAACTTGGACAATATAGATGAAGCTATTATGGTATTTTTTGTATTCGGCACAGCAATTGCTGTATATGGCAAATACGATAAGATCAAAACCAAGAATCAATTATTCGAACAACTTTTTCAACTAATGATCGATATACATTTTCAAACCGGCCAATAATTATGAGAAAAAAATAGTACTTAAATCTATAGAGCTGAGTACAAAAGTACGCAAATTTTATACATGTCTTTCAGTTTCAGCTTTAAGTGGCCTACTTATGACACAATTTTTAAGTGCTACCAAAGAATTACCGGTTCATATTTACATTCCCTTTGAATTGGATACGAATTGGAAATATAATTCATTGTATGTCTTTGAATGTATATTTCTGAGCGTATTGTGTCTGGTTAATGTGGCTTTTGACTCGTTGTCGACTTCGCTCTTTATACACATTAAATGTCAATTAGATATGTTGGGTCATCGTTTGGAGAATATTGGTCATAATTCCAAATTTTCACAGCAATTTATAATGCAGCAATTAAAAGATTGTGCTCGTTATTATAATCGTATAATAATGTTAATGAATGATATTGAAGATTTGGTCAGTATAACCGATTTCTTTACAAATTGGTTGTTCTGTATTTGTTTTGATTGCAAATTTTTATGCTATGTCGTTGGTAAGTGAAATAAACTAGAAATGAACTAGAACGGAATTCAGATAAAAAAGTAGCTTTTTTCCGATTTCAGCTTTCAGATCCCGAAGAACTACCAATTTTTATAAAAATCGCTCTCTATCAGTGTTGCATGCTGACACAAATCTTTATGATGTGCTATTTTTCTAATGAGGTTTCTCTAAAAAGTTCTGAATTATCTTTCAATCTCTACATGTCAGATTGGTATAATTGGAATAAGATAAATCGTAAAATGGTCTTACTTCTAATGATACGTTTTGAGGAGCCAATACGTATTAAAAGTATTAATCGTTCTTATTCATTCAATTTGGCGGCATTTACTTCGGTGAGTTTTTTTCATATTTGATCTTATAGAAATGAAAGTTTTCGATATTTATCTTACTTTTTCAGATAGTTAATTCGTCTTATAGCTATTTTGCTTTACTAAAGCGTGTTAATGGTTAAAAGATTTGATGTTTGGAAAATACTTTATGTAATTTGTAGTAGAATACTTTAATAATGATAATATTATGAAATTTTGCTGAAATAGAAAGTTATTAACCAATAAAATAGTTTTCAAACATTTTCATAATTTAATAACTTATTTGGTAATTGGGCAATTAAGTTTAATTTGAATGTTAAGTTAATTTAAAATCAGGTGACCATGACAAGAAAAAAATGTAATTGTTCCTTCGGATCTAAAATAATATAGTAATGTATAATAATATATAACATTACTAAACCCTGGCAGTGTGTTTAGGATACAAAATGTGGCATGCGATATAGATTGGAATCTCGATAGTATTGTAAAGATTTCGTTCATCATCAAATCTCTGGTCTTCCCAAAAATATCCTACACTTTTCTTATAAAAGGCGCAAACATTTAAATTTTCTTTTAAAAGTATTTTAAATTAAAAACTCTCTTCAACATGAATACTCGTGATCATCATAAAGCGTTGGAAACTTTTACAAATATCAATCATGGATATTTCGTCTACTGGCACTTTGGAAATTACCCGATACCGTGACACCACGATTTCGATTACTGCATAACATTTATTTCTATTATATACTATTTTTCTGGGTACTCTCCTTCGATGCCAGTTGTTTTATACAATTTATAACGAATATAACCGATTTGAATGAAGTTATTAAAGTATTTTTCATATTTGCCACCTCTTTGGCAGTGCTGTCGAAATTTTCGACTATTAAATGGAAAAATCATCTATACTACGAACTAGTGGAAACAATACATAGACCTATGTTTCGTCCCCTAAATAAACGGGAAGTTAAAATGTTTAAAGAATCACAGCAACTAAGTCGTGCTGTAAGGAATAGTTACTGCAGTATTTCATTGTGTGCCCTACAGGTGGTGCTGGTAACGCAATATTTTGTGGATAATACCGAACTTCCTTTGTCGCTATACAATCCCATAAATGTAGATACAAAGTTCCGATATCTAATGATGTATTTATATCAATATATAGCCGTTTCTATATGCTGTTATATGAATATCGCTTTTGATTCGATATCGGCTTCATTTCTTATACACATCAAGGGGCAATTGGATATTTTATGTGATCGTTTGGAGAATTTGGGCTCAGAGGATGATAACAAAATAGTAGATAATAATAAAATTACTATGAAATTGAAAGATTGCATTAAGTATTATGAAGAAATTGTAAGAATCACGGGTGTTGTGGAAAATCTGGTCAGTTTACCAATTTCCATACAAATAGCTTGTTCGGTTTTAGTATTGGTGGCTAATTTTTATGCTATGTCTTTTGTAAGTTGAATAAATATAGTTTTATTTATATATAAATATAAATATGTACTTCTAGCTATCCGATCCCGGTGATTATGCCAATTTCATCAAGTTTTTAATTTATCAATTGTGCATGTTATCACAAATCTATATACTTTGCTATTTTTCCAGTGAGGTTACCTTTAAAAGTCAAGAGATTTCTTATTTTTTATATTGTTCAAAATGGGTGGAATGGAATAAACTTAATCGCAAGTTGACTTTACTAATGATGACGCGATTTGATTTACCCATAGTTATTAGATCGGTAAATCCCACGTACACTTTTAATTTGGCAGCTTTTACTTCGGTAAGTATTGTGTTCCTTCTTTTCAAATATACAGAAAGTTATTAAATTTAAAAACTAATCGTTCATTTAATCGATTCCATACGTGTTTCAGGAATACCCTTACCCAATATATTTTATACAAAAATTAAACAATCCCATTTTTTTTTTTAATTTCAGATTGTAAATTCTTCATATAGCTACTTTGCTTTGTTAAAACGCATAAATAGTTAAGTTAAAAATTAAATTTTATTTAAAATTTATCACAAAATTATTCGCAAAATGATGTTTATATAGATTTGCAGTTATTAAAGTTTAAATGCCACACATTAGACTTTTTCTTTTAATTTACACTAAAATAATAATTAATATTTATAATTTTTACTTTTTAAATAAATATACTTTGTAAATTATTAACAATTCATTAATTTAAATTTTAATTGAACGTGAGTTTTCAATATAAACATAAATTTAATGTGGCAGCATTATTTCCTCTACCAACTAAAAGTGCTGCCATATTGCTTAATGACAACAAAAACATTTCACAGCACTCAGTTGACACATGGCTTGTTGACAAGCAAACAAAATTTGTTTGTTTTATTGTGAAAAAATAAAAAAATTGATGGAAAAATATCAAATATTGTTTTATTTTAACAAAATTAATTATAAATCAATTAACTAAACTATAAATTCTTCAACTTAAATAAAAGAACAGTTCTTAGAATGGCGGTTAATGTTTCCACAACCATCAGTGTCTGTTTATATTGTAAAACAACATCCGAGAGAGATGCTGCAAAGGAATTTCATGAGATCTTTGATGAAGTGGGAGTTGAATTGCAATTGCCCACTTTAGTGGAAAAGTTTTTTCATATTAAGGTTGAAAATGAAGATAAACAATGTTTGTGTGACGATTGTGTTAATAATTTAATCGAATTATATGACTTGGAAGAACACACCAAACAAGAACAGAGCAAGGAGGAAGAATCTCTTGGGGTAAATATTCAGCCGGAAGCTGAAGAGAAGGAAAATAGTAAAGTAGCTTCAGCGGATGAATTTGAGAAATTGAATCCAGAATATCTGAAATGTACTAACGATCTTGTACAACAAGATGTTGAACAGCAAGTCATTTTGCCCGAGAGTTTAAGCAGCGAGTATAGAAATATAAAAATTATTGAACAGGAGGATAAAGACAGGGCAAGTGTGCAAGAAAAATGTGACAGAAGAGAAAGATAACAACGAAGAACTCTTTAAAGAAGATAAAACTGCTTACTATGCTGAAGAAGCTGTTAATAGTACTGAAAATTTAATAAATAATTTGGAAATTGAGAATGATGAACAATCCTTTAATAACATAATAGCTAGTACTACAGTAGATGTGCCAAATGCAGGTGAAGAAGAATGTTCTGAAGATATTGTGTTTGTGGAAGATGAAGAGGAACATCAAAATAATTCTAACATTCTAATTGGTACTCACATATCTTCCGAAGAATTTGAGCTAACGGGTGAGCATGAAAATGATGAGGAAATTGAGGAAGATGAACAAAATTCAGAGAATCATTTCACATATGATGATGAAAATGAGTTTATAGAAGAACCTCAACAGGAAGATAATGAAGTTAATAAATCTATATTGGAATTTAGTACAACAAATACAGCTACGGACGAAAATGAAACATCAACTAAGGATGCTGTAGACGACGAAGAACTTGAACTTGTTTACTATGAAGAAGATGTACCAAGTGATAATGAAAAAGAAGGTGAAAGTAATGAAACGGTATTGGAAGATTTGGAAATTATTAATAAGGAATTAAAGTCTTTGCAAACAGAAAATGAAAGTACTGTGGATTTAGATACTGAATCATTAAATTCAAATATTTCTGACAGAGTTAACATTAATAAAGATACCATTGATGCGGAAAAAGCTATAGAAAATGATGAGGATGATCCTCAGGAGGATACCTATTCCTTGGAAGAGGAGTATTTAGTTGAAGGTAAAATAAAAGTCATTGGTAAGGTCATATCATATCGTTTAAAATTTATAAATTTGTCTTCAGATATTTTTTGTTCTCAAGAGTACGATACTGTTGATCTAAACGATTATTTGGATAAAGTGTTAGTAACAAAATTTCAAGATTTACAATTGGATTGGGATGTGGAATGTGAAGTAAGTAAAACATTATTATTATACAACACATATGGAACTGAATCAATATATTTCCTTATAACAACAGTTGTGCCATGACAAATACATAACTTACCAGAATTATTAAACACAACTGCGTAACAGATTTCGAGGAAGAACAACAGTATCGTTGTGTTTTTAAGGATTGTGGAGAAGATATAAATAATTTGCAGACCTTAGCCAGGCATTTGGTTTTACATCACTATGACAATTGGAAAGGTAGGTGGTATTAAGTTATATATTAAGTTATATTTGTTTTATAAAGTTTTTTCTTTATTTGTAGCACCATTATATATAGCAAATGTCCAGATTGTCAGAAAACATTTTCGAACTTTATTGAATTGAATAAACACTCCTGTTGCCGTAATATCAAGAAAAAAACTGGAGCTCCCAATCATTGTCAATCATGTAATTTGGATTTTCAGTCCTTGAAAAGGTAAGGACATACTTTAAGTCATAAGAAAATATATATCGTTATTACTAATAAATCGAATTTATAGATTTGTTTTTCATATGCAATTCCATTTGACGAATCATCGACCAAAGGTTTGCCTAATGTGTGGTGCTTTATTTAATAACTCCAATGATTTCTTTGAACATACTCAATATAAACATAATCCAGCGACGGCTATGGCTTGTATAGAGTAGGTTTTTTTAATTATTCTATATAATATTTTATAATTATATTTAATTTTTTGCTGTTAACAGATGTGATAGATTCTTTAAAGAAAAAGAGGTCTTTGACAGCCATATGGAATTGCATGAGGAATCTAAATATCAATATGCCTGCAGCTATTGTCCAAAAAAGTATACCAATAAAGCGGGTTTAAATCAGCATGTAGTAAGTTATCTCCACTTTTTTTAGTTGAAAACTAAAAACTAATAATTTATTCAATTTTTTTTTGTAGGATATTTATCACAATAACAAATCCTCTGCTATACAGTGTGATTTTTGTGAAAAAGAGTTGTTAATCAGGCCTCGTATCGTAATCATGTTAAGAGTCACATGCTGCTGATGTACAAATAGAAACTTATATCTGTTCAACGTGTGGTTTTATAACCAATGATTGTGATTTAATTAAGGTAATTAATATTACTATAATAAGCTCAATTATTACTAAACGTTTTATTATATAAGGAACACATTGAAGCAGATGCCGAATCCCCTTGTTATTCTTCGCCACTGGAAGAAAAACTATTGGCTTTGGGTTATACTTGTGAGAATTGTTCCATTGATTTCATACCATTAAACAGCTGAAGGAACATCGTTTGAGTAAAAACCATAGAGATACTTTGTATTATTGTGGCATTTGTCGTCGAGCTTTTAACTCACTACGTCATATGCGTAATCATGCTATTAATCATAAAGATTTTGAAAAATGGCAGGAAGCTTTTCCTATAACGCGTTATTTTGTATGCAATATAGGTGTAAGTAAAAATTTTAGATTTTGTAGCATATATAATGTTACTAATGTTATTGTTATAGGATTGCCAAGAATTTTATCCCATTTGGACTTCCCTGTATTATCACAAAAAACGTCCGCATAAAAGTAAGGAAGCTAAAGACGATAAACCTGCGGAGTTTAAGTGTCAATTCTGTCAACAATTGTGTACTTCGAAAATGTCTTTGGCTGTTCATGTAGCTAGAAGTCATAATAATTGTAAGTTTTTTTTAATTTGAAACCCATAAGATCTAGCTATCTATCCATCTATCTATCTATCTATCTATCTATCTATCTATCTATCTATCTATCTATCTATCTATCTATCTATCTATCTATATATCTATATATCTATATATCTATATATCTATCTATCTATCTATCTATCTATCTATCTATCTATCTATCTATCTATCTATCTATCTATCTATCTATCTATCTATCTATCTATCTATCAATCTATCAATCTATCAATCTATTTATCTATCTATCTTTCTATCTATCTATCTATCTATCTATCTATCTATCTATCTATCTATCTATCTATCTATCTATCTATCTATCTATCTATCTATCTACCTATCTATCTATCTATCTATCTATCTATCTATCTATCTATCTATCTATCTATCTATCTATCTATCTATCTATCTTATCTATCTATCTATTCTATCTATCTATATTTCTATCTATCTATATGTTCTATCTATCTATCTATCTATCTATCTATCTATCTATCTATCTATCTATCTATCTATCTATCTATCTATCTATCTATCTATCTATCTATCTATCTATCTATCTATCTATCTATCTATCTATCTATCTATCTATCTATCTATCTATCTATCTATCTATCTATCTATCTATCTACTATCTATCTATCTATCTATTTATCTATCCATCTATCTATCTATCTATCGATCTATCTATCTATCTATCTATCTATCTATCTATCTATTTATCTATCTATCTATCTATCTATCTATCTATCTATCTATCTATCTATCTATCTATCTATCTATCTATCTATCTATCTATCTACCTATCTATCTATCTATCTATCTATCTATCTATCTATCTATCTATCTATCTATCTATCTATCTATCTATCTATCTATCTATCTATCTATCTATCTATCTATCTATCTATCTATCTATCTATCTATCTATCTATCTATCTGTCCATCTATCTATCTATCTTCTATCTATCTATCTATCTATCTATCTATCTATCTATCTATCTATCTATCTATCTCTATCTATCTATCTATCTATCTATCTATCTATCTATCTATCTATCTATCTATCTATCTATCTATCTATCTATCTATCTATCTATCTATCTATTTATCTATACTTCCATCGTTTGAGTGAGTTCGATTTCATAAAAAACTTATTCAATTGTTTTTCCTAATTACAGCAAGATATATCTTGTTCTCACTGCAAACGTACCTATAAGACTCAAAAACTGCTGCAAGAACATATAGATAAATTCCATACAGCCATAAAATGTGAAGTTTGTTTTAAAAATTTCAAAAATCGACGAAATTTGGAATCACATCGTAATTTGGTGCATCTTAATATGAAACGTTATTTCTGTCAATATTGTGAAAAGGGCTATTTTCATAAAAGTGAAAAAGAAGCGCATGAAAAGAAAGTAAGTTTGATAAAAAAAATTGATAAAAAGTAAAGAAATTTTAACTTACCTTTTTACACAGGTGCATTCCGAATTTCCCTATAAATGTGAAATTTGTGATTTCATGACGAACTATGAAAAATCTTTGGAAGTTCATATGGATAAACATAATAATCAACAAAAATTTAAATGTACAATTTGTAGTAAAACATTTGGCAGAAAACAACTCTTAACCATACATACGAAAAGGCATCAAAATAAGAAAGAGTAAGTTTAAAAACAAATTAATATTAGTTACATGATTCTTTATTTCTTTCTTTATTTAGATACATATGTTCCAATTACTTAAATGAAGATGGCTGTAGTGCAGCATTCTATACCTATAATCTTTTAAAGACACATATTCAAACTAAACATCAAAATGATAACAAACGTAAAAGATCACACAAAAAATATATTGTACAAGTTGATGATAAATCATATGAAATATTTAATGTTGATGAAGAGAGTACACAACAAGTTAAACGTTCGAAAACTGTAGCTTCGGAAGATAATAGTGAAAAATTTGAACAGGATGCTATTGAGTTGGTATTGGAAGAAGATGACATAGAATCATCACATGAGCAGACATCTGATGAATTCGAAACAATATGTAGTTAAAGTAATCTAGAGTCTGTTA